>NW_015151003.1:428709-429982 GCF_000732505.1 Cyprinodon variegatus | reverse complement strand
GAAGAACATTTGTTATGGGACCTTTTTTTTTTCTTGATGTATAACACTTTCTCAACTGGTTATAATCTGTATTATATTGTGTGTGTATTATGCATCTGATTTAATCTGTAAAATTCTTATTCCATTTGACTTAATAAAAAAAGCTTGAATAATGGCATGGCATTTTTATTTTATATATGGGATAGAGGCAACTCACAGTTGATTGCATCAAAGTCTTGACAAGCAGCATTCACAAAAAATAATACATAATAATAAAACAAAATGAGAACCCACTCCAAAATTAAATAGCCTGTAATAATAAAGGCTAGCCTGTGTAGGACATAATAAGGACCCATAATCCGCCCAGGGTCCAGTGTGGGTCCCATGTGGGAGAAAACTGGGTTGCCCGTGTGGGGCCCATGTGAAACCCACCTTAGCCCATGTGGGCTTGCCCACAAGGGGCCACCATGGAGCCCACGGACAAAAATAGCTGGGGCCCACTCACCAGCCCACATCCAACCCACATGGGCTCCGAAAACCATGACCATGGTCAAATTTACTCTCTAAATGCGGAGTAAATTAATGAAAAAATCCATAAAAATTGATGAATTGTAATTATTTTTGATGATCCGCGGAAACCCTGGATCCGCATGTTTTGCTGCTTTGAATTTAATCAACTCGCGCATGCCCTCTACGATCTCAAAGGAACTCAGAACGGGAGCCACCGCGGAGGCTGTAGGCTTTGCTTTGAGCAGCCGGTCTGGAGCACAGCGGGGCGGAGCGCTGACGGAGGATGTGGGATTTCGGCTTTAGCCTGACATGTTGGTCATGTTGCTGTTAGCATAAACAAAACGTGTTGCACAATGCTTGCACACTGTTTTATTCCACAACTTTCTTTCCGCCGTCATCGTAGGTCACTCTAAATACAAAGCGGTCCCATACAGCAGACCTATAAAGTGCTGCTGGCGCGTCTTCCAACTCCTGTTCTTTCCCACTCGCCATACCCACACAATTCTCCACAACAACTGATTTTTTTCTGCTATACCGGGCTACGCGGCTTTGCTTCTTCTTCTTCTCATTTACTACTGGCGGTTGGCTTTGGTCGCAGTACCGCCACCTTCTGCTGTGGAGTGTAAACCAGTGGCGGCTGGTGAAAAATATTTTGGTGGGGCTGATATAGCCTAGTGTATGTCTTTAACTAATCCGGAATAAGAATTCAAATAAACAATTGGACAATACATACAATTTAACAGTAATGATTTAATTTACTATATAATAACAGTAACAGTGATGA
>NW_015151003.1:425822-427753 GCF_000732505.1 Cyprinodon variegatus | reverse complement strand
GGACTTGACGAGAACGCGAGTACGTACTCGCGTTCTCGTGAATTGAGAAACGCCCTCTTGTTTCGGCGCCATTGGAGGGACGTTTTTCTTTATCTATGCAGCGGAGACAGTATCCTTCGGACGACATACAGGTAAGAATATACTTCTACATCTAATAAATACTGTTTTTCGGAAAGTAACTATAAAGAGTGTAGGAGCTAGGTTTAAAGTGTCTGCTGCAGGCATAGTTTAGAGAATGCTAGTGATGGTGAGATGAAGCCTCATGAGGCATTGAACCGTTTGGCCAAATAGCTTCAACGATCCCCACAGTTCATGAGGCTTCATGTGAACATGTCATCACAACTGGTGGACAGCAGAACTACAGTTTGTAATAAAATCTATATTTCTTTTTTTCCCCTTTAAAGTTCCCTTGAAATTGTTAATGGTTGGTGTGTATAATAAAATCTTTTGTAATTTTTTGAAGTGTAAAATTTCTTAGAACAATAATTTAAGGTGCACAGTTTTTCTGCCATTTTAGTTAAACAAACTCAAGCAGACAGTGAAAGTGTTTGTGCAAATTGGGTAAAACTGGGCAATCAGAATCAGAAATACTTTAATAATCCCAGAGGGAATTTACTTTGATGAGCAATGATGAGAAAAATGAAAGGCGTTAGTCATTTTTATTCAAACATGATAGTTTTTCCACAATTTTTATTTCTAATCAGGTTGGGAGTTGTGTTCAACCAATCTTTTGACTAAACCGACCTAATTTACCCAATCTATATTTTTACTCGGGCAAAATAATGCAAATTAGTCTCATCAACCAGTTTAATCGTAAATTTCAAAAGTTAAAGGCAGGTCTTGAACCATTAACTTCTAGAGTGAGAGCCTGTCTCTTACAGCTAACGCCACATATGCAGATGATCATAGGGGGAAAAAATACTACTTAACAGCAACGTGTTAACACTGACTTTGTCTGGTGGTTTGCTCAAATTTTGATCATTACATTGTTTATTCAAACCAAATTAGTTTTAAGCAACTAGATTGGTTGAAAAAACAACCAATCTATTCTTAGAATCTATCCAAACTTTATCCAGCTGACAGCAGCTGTCCTCCAAACTCCCACATCTTGACTGAACACTAAGGCTGTTTAGATGCCTGTCAAAATTCTTGCGCTTCCCGAACCACTTCCCGAAGCGGTCACGTGGTATCACAGTAGTGAGGCCTCGGACATCATTAATTTTGGCCCAGCCTCTAAATGAATCACGCCTTGACACGCGCTTCGGGGAAACGCCCCCTCCATTACTCGACACACACCTCGAAGCCTCGGCTCATCTCATAACATCACTAGTTTAAAGTGTCTGCTGCAGGCATAGTTTAGAGAATGCTACAGGTTTGAGACCGCAACGTTGTTGAGGGCTAGGCCGCGCCAACTGCTACCGCCGTCGGCTCGGAGCTTCGGCTCTGCGGCACATTCTACCGTCTTAAGGGAATCAGAGCTGGACTTGCACTATTAGACCATAGCTACTTGGGCTGTTTAGTGTATTTTTTTTTTCGCAGTAGGTATGTGACTGAAAGTTAAAAGGGCCGTGAATAGACCACGCCGCGTTCTCTGGACTTTTTGTTTCTTTTCCCTAGACGTGGTAGTTCCAGTGACCCGCGCTTACTGTTTCCAAGCCTGACTCATACAACTTTGAGTTGTACTTTTTTTTCCTTCTCTATTTGCGCGTTGCTGTTCTTTGGGTTTGTTTCTGAAAGTGAAGTCGCTTTTTGGGTCTTAAATAAGTGACGGTGCAGTGCATATAACCAGCTGAAATCCCTCCACCTTATAATGCACAAATTAGTCTAGTCACCGCTGTGATGCAATATACTCAAAACAAATCTAGCTTCACTTAACATGGACTTAGATCTGTGATTAACCACAGAAACACATTTTCTAACCAAATCATTTG
>NW_015151003.1:417847-421559 GCF_000732505.1 Cyprinodon variegatus | reverse complement strand
CCCACTCGCCATACCCACACAATTCTCCACAACAACTGATTTTTTTTGCCACCAAACATATGGTGTTAGGCAAAGCATAAAGTTAATGTAGTTTGGAGAAATGTTCAGAGTTTAGAAACGTTTCAAAGGAAAACTAAATTAATTGGTAACTTTTCCGATCAGCTCAAACAGAAATAATTCAAGCCAGATTTTGTGGATTAAAACGAGGTTTAGCTCTGACTTGATGTGAGGCTGTCAGCAACTGAAGCCATAAGACTGAACACATGTGGAGCGTCAGTGAGGAGTCTGAATATACATCAATAAATGTGAAGAAACTAGTCCTATCTGACCGTCATCAGCATAGAACCGACCGTCTGCATCATGATGATAAATGAGCCAAACTAAAGGGGAGGGGGCGAGCATTCACCCCTGAGGTTCACCACAGCCCTGCTGAGGTCAGCAGATGATGTCTACAGAAAAGAAACCATGCAGGGGGGTGTTCTGGTGGATCTCAAAGACAAAAATAGGACATTTAATCTATCAGAAAATAATGGATTTAATTTTAATTTATTTTTCAAAAAAGTTGTTTTTTAGAAATATATTTCTTAAGTGAATAAATGACTCAGTAGTGAAGACATCGCACCAAATTGTGATGGATGAGTGGTTCTACTCACTGTTGTCGTCAGGGTAACAGCTGTCCACCATTTCCATGTACCGCTCCTCTGTGGTCAAAACAGTGCCCCCTGTAGGCAGCAGCTTGTAAATCGGAGGGACTCCTTTCACAAAAGACTGAGGGCAGAGCGGGAACCGAGTCAGAACCAAATGAGCAGAACTTCCTGATGGATTCTGATGGCCGTTTCTCACTCACCTGCAGGCTTTCATGACACTCCAGACAGTAGTTGGCTCTCACCACGACGTAGCGCTCCCTCCACTTCCTGTTTTCATCAAAGTAAAGCAGACCTTCTTCATAGAGCACCATGCCTTCTTCTGGAGCCTCCTGAGGGTGACAGACTGTGTCAGAAGGAACACAAAGCTTTGATGGACCCTCTGACTAATCAGCCAGAAAGTCAGTTCTGAAAATGTTTTACTGAGAACACCCAAAAACGAAAGATTAAGAGCACGCATCTCAGAGAAACCATCAAAGAGCCAGGAGCTCAAACTCAGACCCTACAGGCCTCAGGTCAAAGGTCATGGCCCTGAACCTATCTGCTTTAAGGACTGAAGAAGGAGACATCTACTCTATAAAGAAAATGGCAGCAGGACTTTGGTTAAATCTCCTTCTGGATGAAGCTTCTCAAGAACGCCAACAGCAATAAGCTCCTCCCACCAGCTGTTAGGCACAGCAGAGGAGCCTGATGATTTGGGCTCATTGAGACGCTTGAGTCATTAAATAGACCGAAAGGTCTAAACTGGGTCTCCATCAGAACACAATGTGGCCTAGTCAAAGGCCAGACTGCAGCTTTTAGAGAGCTGACAGCACGAACACAAATGAAGACCTCCCTGGGATCAGAACCAGCCTGTTTCCATTTATCTTCATCATTTATTCATCTGCTGGTTCCCATCCCATCCATTAAGGGCCGACTCCTTCCTGCCGAGTCTTTCCACCAACCTTCTGCTTCAGCAGCTGTGTGATCTTTTCCTTGTTCTGCTCCAGTTCGTCCTCCACCTGAGCAAACCAGGCCACGGTGAACTGCTTCATGTAGTACGGACTGAACTCCCTGAGCTCAGCTTCCACCTGGCCTGCAGCGACAAACACAAGAAGAAGAGTGAAAACAAGCAACCATTATGCTCTAAAAGCTTCCATTATCGGCAACGGGATCCGATGATATCCCTGCGGTCCCATTACAGACAGAGAGACAGACAGGAAGAGGACATCAGGACTGAAAGCAGGCTGGAGAGGTCCGATTCAAACACCAGACACATTGGGTCATTTAGTTCTGGTCTAATTCGGACCAGATTCTAGTCATTTCTGACCTGGTTTAAGGCAAATGGAAAATCCATCTGTTTGCTTTTATTTGAAGAAAATAAAAGATAAAGAAATTAGGACTAATTTCCCTTTATTGATTCTGCCTGAACCAAATGGATCTAGAATAACTAATAAAAACCCAGTTCTGATCCACTACTAAATATAACGTGGTTTGGATAAATAAAAACAAATCTGAATCTATTCAGATAATAAAAAGGTCAGAGGAATATAATCACGACACTGATAATAAATTGGTTCTGAAATGATTTCCAGTTCATCCAAACAACAGAACCCTGCAGCTCTTATGGACCTGGAGAAGTTCTGGTCCGTTGCTTCAGCTCATTTAAGTTTGCAGACATTCATTCTCGTAACAAGCGCTCCGGACTTTGACTGGGCCACTAAAACGCCTCGGTTCTGGACACTAAAAAAACAAAACAATCAGAGTCCAAATAAAGCTTCAGAACCATTTGGATTCAGTTGGACTGTTTAGGAAGCTGATCCAACAGGTTCTGAACCAGTAAACCTGTTGGGCCTCCAGAGCTGAAATATCCTCATTTCTGATTCACTAGATAGTAAATTTCCACTTCTGTCAGCAAAGTGAGAAAGCAGAACATGTTTCCACCGGCCTGAGATCTAATCAGCAGCCACAAAGAACCCCCACCCCCACCTGGCCCGGTTCAGACTGTAAACAGATATTTAACTGACTGCATGTTTAGAGGTTCATCCTATGCAGAGCAGGGGGCGATGATGTCAGTAAAACGTGACTCGGACTCATGGTTCAGGACTCGTCTTTGGAATGAATCAGCATCCTGTTACTCAGACAGAGTCCTGCTCTGAAAGGGTGAATCAACATCAGACTTTCAGTTGAGGAGACGGAAACGTTCCTCCTTATTGAAGATGGATCTAAGACACCAAACCGCCTCAGAGTTTCTGGAAGAGCCTCAAACGCCTGAAGGCGATCATATAACTTTGATAAAACTCCAGAGAAATCCAGAACATCCAACGTCAATGTCCTGAAAATACTGTCATGCTTTTCTATTAAGATGAGACCCAAGAAAGACGTAAATAAAGATAGATGGATACAACAGACGGCCTATTGTTCAGCTGACGTTAGAGAGGAGGAAGAAAAAATTGGCTTCAAAAATCTCCCCAAAATTAAAAACCATAAATCAGCAGCAGATACAGATGTGCTTGAAAGTTTCCATACCCTTCCATTAAAGGCAGAAAGAAAGTCAGCTTCCAGTAAAATAAATAAAAATGATAAAAAAAAAAAGGAAAATGATGACAGCAACACTGAGCAGTAATCATTGCAATCAGGTGTTTTCTGTAATGTTCAGGAAGTGTTCAGACTTCTGCACCTGTTGACAGGTATGTTACTTCACTGTTCATGAGGAAGGTGCTTTAATTTGTCTGGGACAGTTTGATTTGTAATATAATTTTGTTTATTTTACTAAATTAAAATTTAGTAAACATTCGTAATTATTTTGTCTGTTTTCTGTTATTTCTGTATGTAAACTTTCAAGCACAACATTGATCAGTTAGACTGATGTCGGAATAATCAGCATTGACCTAAAAATAAAACAGGAAACTGGTGGATCCCTCAGATACTGATGCTCCAGTCAACGTTAAAGGGGCGGAGCCTTAACACATGTATGACCACACCCGCAACCTTTGACGCCAACTCCACCCCCAAGTCACAGGACATCAGAACCAGGCCAAAATGGACCAACAGCAAAAATAATTTATCTAAAAACGTTTTTATGCAAA
>NW_015151003.1:415599-417812 GCF_000732505.1 Cyprinodon variegatus | reverse complement strand
ATATATATATATATATATATATATATATATATATATATATATATATATATATATATATATATATATATATTAATAACAATATTTGTATCCTTTTTATTTACTCCAACCTTTATTACAAGTAAAAATAATGATTCAAAAATCAAACTTATTTTTTTAGAACAAGATGATTCATTTTCTGACATTTCTGAATAAAGCCTTTTTAACAACATTAGTAAAAAAAATGTCCTCCTCGTTTCTTCATCTCTCATTCATTGGAACTTCAGCAGTTTATTTTATTTATCTTTTTACTCTTTTATGTTTATTCTAAATTCTTTGCTGTTTTTAGGACCAAAACATTTTTCATTTTTCTCCAGCTGAACTCAGACTGACAACTGATCAGGTTCTGCTGAGGTCCAGCAGACAATATTTGGGTCAAGATAAGGACCAGACCTTGAGACTGACTCGGTCCAAACTCCTGGTTCTGCTCCTCCTGTCTGGACCTGATTTTTCTCACTTTGTTCAAGTCAAATCGGGTCAAATTCTGCTTCTAAAACAGGAACCCATCGATCTGTATCGGCCTGCAGCCGTTTGGACCCCCAGGCAGAAGCGGTTCTGGAGGCTTTAGAACCGTTTACATGGTTTTAAAAGCCAAACTGTGGCTGATTGTTTCCAGAGAAACGTCCTGTGCTTCATGCATGGACATAGCTGATCCTGCAGATGTCTCCTCTGGTCCAGAGCCAGAGCTGGTGTCGGTTCGGATGATCTCACTCCTCCTGTGGGAATCAGCAGCGTCACTCATCAGGTCTGATATTTAAACGGTTGGGTCCGCCTGAGAGCCGAGGAGAACTGAAAAAATCTGCAGTGATTTATGGGCCCAATCAGCCGCTTCTATGAAACCCAGAAAATCTCAGTTATGTGGAGCAAAATGTGCAGAAAACTATGATCTGGCTACAGCTTGACTTTCTGGTTTTAACTTCAGAGAAAGAATAAAATCTGAGAGTTCAGGTTTTTAACAGAATCCTCGTTCTTCTCCAAAGAGCAACACTCATCACATTCACAGATGATGACTGTGAATATCTCTGCAGCTGCTGAACCAGTCAGAGGAAAACATTTTCCATCCTCAGCTGCTTTTCTCCCTCCCCTCCCTCTCTGATGACCTCATGGCTCTGAGGTCACCTTGGTTCAAGCAGCTCAGAGGAGATTTGAATACAGACGATGTGGTTCATGGTTCATGCAAACATCTGCAGCAGATTTGTTTGTCCTGTTTTCCCTCAGAACCGGAAACATTTTTTACTCGGTTTCTTCTTCTTTCTGCAGAAATAAAGTATGGTTCTATTTCTTTTCCAACTCAAACACAGCTGAAGCATCCAAGCGGACACTGGACAGCATACAGAATCAGAACAATAAAAATAAAAAGATGGGTTCTGCTCATGTTCTATTGGTGTTCTGGTGAATTTGTGCCGATCCGCCTGCCTCCATCTCCTCTGGCTGTGACTTATTCCCTGTTAGCTCCAAAGCAATCAGTGGTTCTGTCTGAGACAGAACCACTGATTGACTGACCATTGATTCCGGACCTGTAGGTCAAGCCGATCGTCTTTAATCACTTCAAAGACTCAGATATTTACATACAGTCCCACAGATTTGGTTAAATCAGTCTCAGTCCAGTTGGACATTGGAATGGTCCAGCTTGTCTGCTGCTGTTGTGGACCAGCTTGCTCTAAAGGTGCGGCTCCTGTTCCACCTGTCAGAGATCCATGTTGGCTCCACCTTAATGAGAGCAACTCAGTAAAAAGCTTCATTCTTTGCTGAGGGAGCAGCGTCTTCAAAGCCCGTTGGACCGGAGCCCGACCCGAAGAATGCTGGAATGTGGTTTGTTGGTTTCACTGCAGGAGACCTGCTCTTCCACCCTCAGCAGGAACCATGACAGCAGCTGAGAACCAAGCCAACATGACCTCCGCTCGTCTAACTTCAACCAGCTCAGAGAACAGGAAAGGAAAAGGTGGATGAAAAACCTTCAAATTGATCACAATGTAGGGGTTTAACAGAATCAGCAACGATTCTACACCTTCCATACAAACATTGCCTTTAGGTTTAAAATGAAATGTCTCCATGGAAACAAAGTTGACTGCAAACTGCAAAAGGTTGTCTGAGGCAGAGGTTCTGTTTAGAATCTTGGGGCAGTAAATAGGCTCAGCAGAACTTGTCACAACCTTTACTGCAGTGCAGCTCTGTGC
>NW_015151003.1:412098-415184 GCF_000732505.1 Cyprinodon variegatus | reverse complement strand
CACAACCTTTACTGCAGTGCAGCTCTGTGCTAAGGCTTAGCCGATGGATCAAAAACCTCCACAGATCAGCCACAGACCTCAGCAGATCCACCACAGACCTCCGAAGATCCTACAGAAACCAGCCACCTTCCAGCTGATCTTCAATATTCTGACATGATCTTCATGTTTCCTTTTTCTGTGAGGACTTCTCCCAAGAGCTTGTTTTTCTTCATAAGCATAGCATGCAAGTGACCTTTCAGCTGATTGAAGGGTTACTAAGACCATCTTCAACTAAAGGCCCTGATGGTTCTGGTCTGTTAGGATTGTTTGTATTGATGATGTGTGAGTCTGTTAAACCCTAACAATACCTGCCTGTTGGGTTTCAGAACTAATGTTTTCCCAAGTAGTTTATCTAATTAGGACAGTTCCTCCGTCATAATAAAAAGTCATCTTCATTTTGTACGCAGCAAAGGTCTGGGAATGGAATTAGAGCGGTGTCCTTGATCTAATAGCATAGTGTAATATTTTGATAAGGCTGGAGCCATGGACGTCCCCTCATCTGCAAACATTTATGTTGTGATAATGTGGCATATTGGAGTTGTATAAAATGCTTCTTTTAACTTTGATTTAGGGCCTGTCTGTCTCCAATCAACACTCCAAATTTAATTAAGTAATGAATTAATAAATTTTGTTTAATTTCTAAAATGAATCAAGATTTTGTCTAAAAGTTTGAAATGAACAAATTTTAAAAACTAGAAGATTAGCTGAAAGATTATCCTCCAGACAAACAGGCTAGAATGTTACGCAAGACAGACGTGTCCTCTGGTCCCATGGAGCCTGGACATGCCAGCACATGTCACGCATGTTTCCACAAACGCCAACATGTGAACAAGAAGCGGAAAAGTTTCACTGTGAAAACCTGTTTTGCTCACTGTGTCCTCTGTAACATTCCCGAATCAGCAATGGAAAACTCCATGGAAACCAGAGGCTGTCTGCTCAGTGGGTTCATCAACCATTCTGATTCCGAACAATCATCATCATCATCATCATCATCATCATCATCATCATCTTTCTGATTCCTCCAGATTAAAAATTAATATCATCCTGAATAAAGAAGAAAAAAAACAGCAGCAGATAGGAACTGCTCCTCTGGGCTGGAAGGGGAAGAATTTCTAAAATTGCTCTGCAGATGGAGCAGATTTCACGGCCAGTTTCTCCAAAATCAGAGGGACTGAAAAAAAATAAATAAATAAAAACAAAACCCCCAGAAAAATCAGTTTTTTGTTTGAGACGCAAATTTTCCCAAAGTTAGAGCAGAGCGTAACGAGCGAACTGAGAGACTGAAGAAAGATGCCTCATCATCTAACATCCATCATCCATTTTCTGTCCTCAGCTTTCTCCAAGATACGAGGGAAGAGATTGACCTCCGTTCTGTTCTTTAGGTTGGGTCCATTTCGGTTCTGTTCTGTGGTCCAGAATACTTTGGGATCTTTTTACATTTACAAACTAAAAGCACCATGGATGGTGGAATTGATGTTTTCATGGTCCGTTTTATTAAAGTGTTTTCGCACACAGAGTTGGATCAGAACCGCGTCTGAAGTGTGAAAGTAATCTCCCAAACAGCTGTCCTGTTGGGTGATTTTAATGATGATTTTATTTTGAACCTCACAGACACAGAGAGCCTTGAAGCTTCAGCAGGGCGTCGGCCCAGGGCTGCAGAGCCGGTTTGACCTTCACTTCTAAAGGTCTTGTCAACATGTCTTCCCGCATTCCTGCTGCAAACACACACAACATGGAGGCCTGCAGCATGGCGGAGTGATGTTTCACTCAAAACCGGGTCTCAGCCTGCCTGGTCCGGTTGATCCTTTCAGCTCATTCTGGACCACATTAAGGTTTCCAGCTGCAGTTTGGCGAACCGAGTCTGGATCTCCCACAGCTCCTCCCAGCAGCTGGAGGCAGAGGAACCAGAAACCACGTTGGACCCCACTGGTTCCTCTAACAGCTTTAATCCATTATTCTACTGGTACCAAACAGAACTCGGGGTTTCCTTTCATCAGACTGGATGTTTCTGTCCCTTCTCCTGACTGATACCTTTGGTCAATAAGACAGTTATTACTGTTATTAACATTTGTATAAATGAAGGGTAAAACAGAGCAAGCAGCTGGACCTAGGAGGAGAACTAGAACCAGAACCTTGATCACTGAAGGCAGGAGAGAACTGGAACAGAATCAACAAGCTTCATGTTTTTCTGCTGCAGATTTGTTTGATTTTAAGTTTATTTTTTAATATTTCAGATAAATTAGTTTGAACATAGATTATTTTATATCTTTTTTTCCAGCTTTGAATGCAAAATGTTCAGTTTAAACCCAAAACAATTCTACTCAGCTTTTCCACCTCGCCTGAACCTCTTATGTTTCTGTTCCTGGTTTTGATCCAGAACCTCCGACCCGATGAGTGACCTCCAGAAACCGGACTGATGTCAGCCTGATCATCTGGACCGGCTGCCTCATCCAGTCCCACCCTGGAAACAACCTCACACTCCTCCGTTCCCTCTCTCATGTTACTGCAGCACATCTTGGCCCAAAGCGCCAGAACCATGACGTTACAGTTCTAGATGTTTCACTGAAGCTAGGCGGACCCGGAAAAAAACGGACCCGCCCAGCCTGGAAGCACAGACAGAACTGGGACTGTTCAGATGGACGTCCTGAGTGGCTGTGACCCAGGGAGGAACACTGCAACCACAACCAACCAGACCACACATTACATCCAACACAAACGTTTCTGGGACGCAGAATCGGTGCCCCAATCATACACCATAACCATGGCAACAGCAGAGGTTGTGTCATCAGATGACCTTTGACCCCTGGGTTCACACAGCGAGGTACATAACAGACCAAACGACCCGAATCCAGGAGCCTAATCTGGAAACAGGATACAAATGTTTTCTTCAATTTTTCTAAAACTGCTATAAAGGGATTAGCAGAAATTAAGGAAGCCAACAATGAATTAACAGAACTAAAGTTTTATTAATGGAACCAAAGATAAACAAAAAGACAGATTAACAGAACCACTGATTAATTAATGGATCCACAGATTAACAGAACCAC
>NW_015151003.1:398041-410274 GCF_000732505.1 Cyprinodon variegatus | reverse complement strand
AGTTTCTTTTTCCTTTCTGAATGTAAAATTTCTAAAACCATGTAAATATATTAGAGAATAGATTCCAGGCGGTTCTGCTTTAGGCAGGTCAGATTATTCTGCATCAGAACCAGCTGACCAGAACTCTAGGTCCAGCCCGTCCAGGTTAGAAAGTTTCTGTCAGCAGAGATTCTGCCATCCGGTCTGGATCAAGCCCAGAGCCATAGAACCTGGTTCCGGTGGATGCACCTGTAGCTCACTTACAGTCCTGACATGAATGTCTGTCTGCAGACACACCCAGATCCGCAGATCCTCTCACTTTCAGCCCCCCCTTCCAAACCGGTCCGACAGGTTGCAGAGCCGCTCGGTTCGGATCAATCAGAGTCCAGACGGATCGGAACTTTGTTCAACATCCACAAACAGATCCAGGTGTCCCGGACCGGAACCAGAGCGGTTCTTACCTCTGATGGTGGCGGAGGTGGCATCATCCAGGAGACTGGAAGCAGAGACCCCCATGGTGCTGCTGACGGATGAGGATCCACAGGTGGACTGGAGCTCAGGTGGAGAGCGGCCAGGAGCAGGAGGAGGAGGAGGAGGAGGAGGAGGAGGAGGGTCCGCCCCGCCCTCTTCCTCCTCCTCCTCCTAAAGGATCATGTTTAGAGACAAACTTTTGGACCCAGAAGGTTCCTGTGAATCATTGATGTTTATTAAATATCTCTGATGAATCCGAACCGTCAGAACATCAGAGGTTCGGTCTCTGAAATGAACCACCTGAGAGCCCAGCTGATGTCACAGCTCTAAGAGCCTCTGATTGGTTAATTCCCATCAGATTGGTTAAACGGATAAGCACCTGAAACTCTGCTTCCTGGTATGACGTCATTTTAAAACAAAGTAGAGGACAGTGGACCCAACAGGTCAGGTTCATCCTGCTGGAGGTTCTGATGGTCAGACATCCGATATGAGATGGTTCTGCTCCACAGACCAAGGGGTTCGGTTCTTAATGGGAAACTGGATCAGAACCAGGATGAGAAAGCAGCACTGAGTAACTTCTAGGGAAGCCCTGCAGTGGCTGGGTTCCACAATTATTAGACAAGTTGTATATTTGAGGATTATTTTCAATATTTGGNCACAATCGTTTTCAAAATCAACCCAAAAGACTCTTTAATATCAAAATGTCATATTTTTGGAAGTTTTTTGTTTCTTTTTTTTTTATTTTTTTAGATTTGGCCATTTTATGAGGATGTGTGTGTGTGCAGGTAAATATTACTGTTATTAGGCAACATAATGATTATATACCTATCTCACTTGTTTATTTTCCACCAGGTAAACTAATATAACAACTCAAAATTCAGAAATAAATATTTGTGACATTCAAAAAAAAAAACAAATCAGTGACCAATAAAGCCACCTTTCTTCACCAAAACCTTCCATCCATAGTTTCTGTCAGTGTCTTGATCTGTTTGCGATCCACGTTGCGTACAGCAGCCACCACAGCCTCCCAGACACTGTTCAGAGAGCTGGACTGTTTTCCCTCCCTGTAGAGCTCACATTTCATGAAGGACCACAGGTTCTCCATGGGGATCAGATCAGGTGAACAAGGGGGCCATGTCATTATTCTTTCTCCTTCTAGACTTTTTCTGGCCAGCCACGCTGTGGTGTATTCAATGCGCGTGACAGAGCATTGTTCTGCATGAATATCATGTTTTTCTTGACTGATGGCAACTTCTTGTACCACTGTTTAAAGAAGCTGACTTCCAGAAACTGGCAGTAGGTCTGGGAGTTGATCTTGACTCCATCATCAACCTGAAAAGGTCCCACAAGCTCATCTTTGATGATAGCAGCCCATACCAGTACCCTACCTCCACCTTGCTGTCATCTGTGTCGATAAGGAACTGGCTGCCATTTACTGACCCAGCCTGGTGCCCATCCATCAATCTGGCCCATCCAGACTCACTCTCATTTCATCAGACCAAAACACCTTGAAGAAATAAGTCTTCAGATATTTCTTGGCCCAATCATCTTGACGTTTTGTGTGTCTTGTTTAAAGGTGGCCTTCTTTCAGCTTTCCTTACCTCTGCCAGGTCCCTGAGTATTGAGCACCTTGTGCTTCTCGGCACTCCAGACATGTTGCAGCTCTAAAATAGGGCACAACCGGTGGCTAATGGCTGCCTGGCAGCTTCACGCTTGATCCTTCTCAATTCATGGGGAGTTATTTTGCATTTTCTTTTTTTCAACACGCTTCTTGCACCCCTGTTGGCTATTTCCCATGAACCGCAAAATGACCCATTTTGCCAAAGGAAAGGAAGTATTGATAATTAAGCACACCTTATATAGGATATTGATGTCATTAGGCCACACCCATTCTCATTATAGAGATGCACACCACCTGATTTACTTAGAAGTAGTTGGCTTTGAAACCTATACAGCTTGGAGTAGGACAACATGTATGATAAGGATGTTATGGTCGATATACTCATTTGCCTAATAATTCTGCACACAGTGTATAGAACATAATATTGGGCCAATAGATTGGTCAGCATTTCCAGTGCTGCTTTTAGATGATTCTCATGTGCGGCCAATCAGAGAGGAAGAAGCCAGGGTCCAGAACAAAGAAACCAGAACAAAGACTGTAAGGTTCTGATGGAGCTGACATTTTGAAACATGAGGACTGAAAACATGCTTGAGTGATATGAATGATTCTGAAAAATGTATATCAAACTAACAACTTAGCATAGATTTTTACAGATCTATCATTACAGATCCACACAGAGGTTCACTGCTACACAGAGAGGCATTGTGAGAAAGTGAGGCTCTCAGGTCTGTATATGTTACCTGAAGGAAATATTTAAATGTCGTTCTATCAGCCACTCAATGATGTAAAGTCATATTTTAAACCTGGATATATGTCTATGGATTATTTCCAAACCTTTATTGTTGTTGTTTTTTTTGCTAAGGTGTGTTAACTTTTATCTTTACCTTCACATGACCAATAGCTGGTGTTTCAAATATTCTCTTATTAGCCAAAAAAAATAAAAGTAAATAAAAAAAATCTTCTTTGTCCACAGAATCGACTCCCTCAGGGACTTTGAACTTGGTGACGTTTTTATTTCACTGCTGAAGAAAGAAATGTGGAGTTTAAAGATTTGTTTAGGATTACCTGTTTGGTACCNAAAAAAACCCCACAGAAAAGAGCAGGAGTCATTCACAGAAAGATTTATTTGTGCTTCTAAAAGACGGATAAGAAAAATAAAATGAAATACTGTTTTCAGTAAATTAGATTAAAATCAAATTAACAGATTCATAAAAATGTGCTAAATGAACGTCATCAGGAAGGAGGAGCTGCCATTTTCTAAGGCTTTCCCGGGCTCAGACGGGGTTCTCGGTGCTGATGCTGGTCTGGGTGCTGCTGGTACCGACGTTTGTACAGGTGGGGGCGCTGTGGTTGCTGAGGACTGATTTGAACTGCTGCAGCGTGGCGTCGGTTCGGACCCCCGTCGGGTCAAAGTGAGTCCGGCTCACCCTGAAGCCAGCCTCTGTCAGGTACTGCAGGAACTTGTTCAGCCTGTGGAGCAAAAATAGAGGAGTTCTGGTTCCATGAACCCAAATAACTGGAACAGAGTGAGAAGGAAACATAGTGCCCAGAGACATAGCAGTGGCAGTATCATGCTGAGGGGTTACATATCTTCATATGGACCTAAATCTGGGTTGGTTTAAACTGGACCCCAGGTTTTTCTGACTCCCTTCAGGAGCTGGAGTCCATCTGTTTGCAGATGACGAACCCTTCAGAGGATTGCATCATCATTCTTCTAAACGTCTCCTTTGCTGTGAGACAAACTCAAGGAAGTTCTGCTTCCCCAGAATATGTGGGTCTGGTTTGGTCCAGAGGTTTGTGTTTGGATGAAATCACACAAAATTTCCAATATCTAACAGCTTGGTTTTCAGCCATCAATCATCTTAATTATGCCTCTCTACGTTTTTTTTTGAGTTTGTTTTATTTTCCCAAACTCTTTATGTCTCCATGGATCTTTTTTTTAGTCATGCTGCATATTTTGAGGCCTTTGTAATTGATGTTGAGTTGTTGATGTTGTGTGCTGGTCCCAGATGACTCACTTGGGCATGTTCATTCCCCGGATGCTGTGCCGGTTGACGCTGTAATAGAAGGGCGGATGTTCCAGGGAAGAGTCGGCCTTTAACTTCTTCACTACATTCCCAGATTCCTCCCCACTTTTCCTCTTCCCTGCAGGAAATACAAACATCCCACTGTTTTATTATGCAACCATGAAAAACACTGGTTTAAACCTAGTAAACAGTAAAACCCAGAAAGTTAGTAAGGACAACACTGACCTCTAGAGGACTGATGTAAAACTACACGTGTCCAGAACCATTATTCCATATATTTAGGATTTTAAACTTTTTTAAAGCTCAGAACCTTCTGGTATTTTATTGGTGATTAATAATACACTGGTTTGTTTTTTATTGTCTGTGCAGCTACTTTATATATAAAATAATAACTACTACTACTGACCGGACTCATCAGCTGGACCTCCATCCTCTGCACTCTGTAACGTCTTGATAACGACTCCACACTCCACTGCAGCAGAAAAACAGTGGATTCAGCATTTCATCCTGCATATGTAACAGACTGTGTCCAGGCTGAGATGGTTACCCTGGTTGGTGAGAGCGGACGACCCGTGCACCAAAGACTTGAGGGGGGTGCACTCAGACTCGCAGATCAGAGTTTTGACGAGTGGCTGGATGTCGTCCATGCTGTGGTGCACGGCTGCAGACAGCATCCTCCTCAGGAAGCCGGTGTTAAACAGAGGACCAGACCTGCAAACAGGGGCATCAAACCCACCTTTCTATTTGCACAGAAATAAATGTTTCAGACTGAGAAGTGACCTTTACTGTTTAGAACCATTTACTCCACATCTGGTCAGTTTAATTAAGGAAAACACGATCTGTCTGATTTGGTTGTAAATAAATAAATCATCATTTAGTTCTCCAGAATCATTCAGAGAGTTTGTTTTTAATTTAAGTTTTATGTTTTTACCACAGAGGTCCCAGCTGCACCGCGGTCCTTCCAGGCAGACTGCCATGACAGTTACAGGGAAGTGTGTCTACAAGAAAAATAAAGCATTAAAGCAAAATGTATATTTCAGTCAAAAGTGACTTTCCTTCAAATACAGAACATCAACAGAGTTGTGTGGGGAAAAAGTTGCTGTCAATGTTTTTTACAGGAATTAAAGTTATTTTTTTTTTCATATGATTAAGTTGAACTAAACATCAAGATTAGCTTTAAAAAATATCCTATTAATTAAATGATAAATAAAAATAAGTAAACTGATCTGATTGGTGAACATGAAAGCAGAAGATCCTCTAAAACAAAAATTATGTTAAATAAATCCAACTTAACCGGCTTAAGCTAATTTATATAAGATGCTTTATAAACACATAACATCAAGTTAAACTATACTAAGCTAAATTAACAAAAAGCGATCTTCAAATAATTAGGAGCTTCACTAGGATCTGCTCAGAAGTATCAACACACATGACTCGACCAAAGTATCGTAGGATTTCAGGTTTATAAAAAGATTAGATAAAAAAGGCTAAAAACTGGGAAAAAAAAAAATACATCAGCTACACAAAACTACGTGTATTTAAACCAGGGCTCCGAACCGGTTAAAGAACGAAAACCGGAAACGAACGGATTTTTACTACGAACGAAAACAAAAACTAAATGGTCTTCAACTGTTATGGAACAGAAATGTTCTGAAATCCACAAAACCGGTTAATAATGTTTTTTGTTCTCTATATATTTTTATTAAATTTCACAAAAGCATAGC
Source organism: Cyprinodon variegatus (assembly GCF_000732505.1). NCBI lineage: Eukaryota > Metazoa > Chordata > Actinopteri > Cyprinodontiformes > Cyprinodontidae > Cyprinodon > Cyprinodon variegatus. The sequence continues at coordinate 404,452 of NW_015151003.1, read as the reverse complement.
CAGTGTCAGTGGGAAAAATATCTATTTCTGGTTGTGTGTTCACTTCGCCGCCGCCAGGCTCAATCCAGGCAGCTGTTAATATTTCCTCTTCCTTTTCCTACCCCAACCCCAGCACGATACTGAGATGCAACTGAGCAATCAACAAACATAAACAAATGTAACTGAGTTGAATTAATAACTTTAACTTGGTAATTCACAATAAAGGTTGCAAATATGTCTCCCTATTAGACATTTCTAGCTACGAAAAACGAATCAGCATCTACACTAGTCATGTGAGCTAACTAGCCAACATTAGCTAACTGAACTTAATATTAGCTGGCTAGTGCGGTTGTTACAGATTGAATGCTGCAATTTATTTTGGCTTTTACATGTTTAGATGGAATGGAACCAAGAAAACCGGATGAGGAAATATTTCTCGTTTAATGCAGCATCAAATCAACCAAACACTGCAGAAACGATAAGAACGAACAATATTTTGCGTTCTGAACTGGTTCAGGGCCAATATGTTGGTGGCGGAACACATACCAACATACCTGAATCGTTCAGAACAGAAAGATGGAAAAACAATTTCGTTTTCAAGCCCCGATTTAGACTGAAGCTAAATGAGCCTATGGTATGCTAATGCTAATTCAATGAGCCAATTCACACAACTACTCTAGATGTAACGAACCTGCTGAAATCTAAGATAAGAAAAAAAAAGATAAATAAATAAAGATCTACAAAAAACTAATATAAGTATGGATAAAGATAGGATAAACTATGCTAAGGTTCCCCTGAAAACAGGTTAAAACAAGATGTCATGCTATGCTGTCCCTAAACCAAGTTAAAATTAACTAAGTTAAGCTTGGCTAAAGTTCAGTAATCTTTGTAGTTGGGTTAAAATGAATTTAAAATAAGCCAAATGCAACAATAGCAAGCTAAAAATCGAGTAAACTAACCCGTTAGTGTAACATGTAAGCTAATCATCAGTAAACGTATCCAGCTTGAATATGCCAAGGTACAGAACAACATTCTAGGCAAAATAAACAAACAAAAACAACACAACAGTAGAACATTAGGAAAAAATAAATTGCATGTAAATCTTCATCTCACGTAGGTTTTAAAATTTTGTAAAATGAGCCACATCTTAATGAATCCCATTTTTTAAGGTATTGACATTGAGTTCCCATTGGGGGAAACAACCATTTTCTACTGACAACAAAAAACATGGCGCTGATCAGTGGGGCTGCTGGACATTCAGCATGGTTTATGTCAAACTGCAAGGATGACAGCAGCTCACCGTCCACCATGTTGCCTTGTTTCAGGAAGACTCTCTCCTCACACCACTGGCAGTGGACCAGCTTGCGAAGCCTCTTGGCCGACTCGTCCGCTTGAGTCGGACCTCTGAGTACCCTCACAACCACCAGCACAAAATGCTCCAACGCCACAGTCAGCAGCACCTCGATGCCTTTGTTACAGCGTGCCGCCGCTCTGCAACCATTAAGGGAAAGTCACATTAATAGTCCAAAGTCTCCATAGCAAACAGATGGAGAAGGAGTCCTACCTGGCCACGGCGGCAACAACCATGCGTGCAGCCAGCTCTTTGAAGTACTCTGTCCGGACAATGTGGCAACCGTAGTGGCGCAGGGTGACGTTGGGTGACTTGGCATAGAGCGAGCCGGTGTCTGTTGATGTCACCGAGATGATGCCAAGGTTTCTGACGTTCCTGAAGGCAGCATCCAGGTAGTTAACAGCCGTGCCGAATGGATCCAGGTGGCTGGAAGATGAGACGTTTGGGTTGAGAGACTAGAAACATTTGATGACATCAGAATTTTCAGGATGTGTACGAAGATAAACTTACATATAGTCAAAAGGTCGCAAATGCATGATGACATTGGCGTCCATCTTGGCGACCTCCACGGTAGCAATAGGAGCCGTCTCTGCCTCACCACCAACCTTATCGGTTCCCCGAGGGCCTCGAGAGCCTCCATCCACTCGGATGTTGTTCAGCTCACAGTTCTCTTTAATCATTTTGATGCACGTGTCATTGATGTCCGTTATGGTCACTTTGACGGCGTTACGAAGGTGTTTGGCCCACTGGAGGCCCATGATGCCTAAAGGAAAGCATGACACAAAATGAACTCAGCGACCTTTAATGTGGGCCCAAGTCTGAAAACGTTCAGACATTAGACCTCCAAGAACTGACCAATGTGTCCAAAGAACCGTGAAGAAGCTTGGGCTTCTCAGATCAGTTATCATGATTCAACAATGGGCAGGATAAACTGCGCCAAAATTTCCATCACAAGGAATTCAAAGCCAGAATCAGTACCAACCCATTTCATTTACCAGAGAACATCTGGAAATATTCTTTGGACTAAAAAGTCAAAAGTAATCTTGTTAGAGGTCTGCGTCATGTTACAAATGGAGGAAAACTAGCAGCATTACATAAAAGAAACACCTACAGCCAATCACGGCGGTGGTAGCATGATGGTCTGTAGCTGCAGTGTTGCAATGAATGGGGACATTAATTTTGCCATCAGCTTCTGACCTAAAGTGCGACTAACTGACACCATTTACCTAAACCAAACAAAACAAAACAATGGTTTATGGGTGGCCTAATTAAAGTCCAAGTGAGATGGTTGGGCATGAGCTGACAGGGGTTGATAGCACTGTGGGCAAGCATTGCATAAAGTGTTTAAAAAGAGTGTTTAAAAAGATTGTCTTTAAAAAAATGTATTAAATTAAACGTTATTTAGAAAATTTAAAAAAAAAAGATTTGAAACTGAAAACAAATTATTAATGATCTTTCTCAGATTTAAATGTTTATTTTTTGTTTTTAACTGCTGTGTTCTCAGCATGGGGGCGGGGCTTAAATAACAGGGTGTGGGTTGATGACTGACAGATTAAGTGCCTGAACAAACTATTCCAAGATGTTGAATTCAAGAACTGTGGGAAATAGAAATAAAAAAATTGTTTTTTGAACATTTTGGCCCCAATGCAGCTCCGTACGCTGGCAGCTGATTCTACCTTAGTAACGGAATTGTTTGGACTCAGCTTCCCTGATCGTCTCAGATCATCTTAACTTGATATTAAAACCTGTTTGATGATGAAAATATCTCAGGAGGGAGAAAATATTTTCTCACACTGCAGCGGATCATTCTTCACAGCCAGACGATTTGCTGATCCAGCAGCACCGCCTCTGTCCGGTTTCGGTAGAGCTGTTCTCACCTGTTGCTCCAAACGCGTCCAGACACTCCAGCGGGCTTCTCTCCTCGGCCAGAACAGCGAGGGAACAAAACACCAGCTGCCTGCAACAAAAACACGCAGCTTTAGCGGACCTCCATGCTGGTTCTGATCCGGGTTAACCTGAAGCTCCTCTGCACCTGTTGGTCTTCATCTTCCGGTTGAAGTAGGTGTCGCTCTTCAGCGGGGTGGTGTGGTTCGGCAGGAGCTGGACGTTGGTTCCGAGTTCTTTCATGATCTCGTAGTCCTGACCCGACGGGGCTGTGGAAAAGCAGACCCAGTTTCAGAGGGAGGGTGGTCTCTGTGGGGTTTGGTGTGACGTGGTGTGGTCCTCACTCGGCTCCTCCACCTGGACCTCTGAGCTCCCGCAGTAGCTGGCCTCCGTCTCTCCTTTGTTGTCATGGCGTCTCAGGTGGCTGATCATGTCGGTCCTCCGGGCGATGGTGACAGAACAAACAACGCAGTGGTAGTGGGCCATGTGTCTCCCCGCCCCCTGGAGGAGAAACAGAACAGTTTGGACACAAGGTTCAGAACTCATGAAACGAAACAATCACAGGCTTACTTCATCAGAACCATTCTGTTTCTAGGGTGGACTGATTGAAGAACCTTAAACTCCTCCTGGTTAATGGTGGGAACCTTTTTCAGAACCAAGTAGGAAGAAGCTGTGTCCAGGTTTCAGCCATTGTCAAACTGACCAGAAGACAGGTGGAAGAACTCCTCCTTCCTTTGGTTTCATCCACAAAACAACAACAAACAGCATGATGCTGCCACCGCCGTGCTTCACAGCAGGACTTCTGGAGGGTTCATTATGAAATGAAAACATTTAAGATGTTTTTAAGAATACTGTTTTAAACTAAATAAGATTTAAAACTTGGAGCAGAATCTTTAAAGAACTATAAGGCTAACAGCCAAACTGCTTGCAGGCAGATTTCTGTCCAATCAGGTCAGACCTCACTGTATGTGAAGGAGCAGGAGTTCAGCATTAATGATGAACTGGTCCTCCAGTAATTTCTGAGGACAGACTTGATTTCGTGGTGCCTCCTGAGATCCTCCTGAACATCTGAGCCGATTACTTACCCGGTTTTTGAAGAAAGGCTAGAACCAATCCACACAGGTTTTAATCCTGTGGGCTAGACCTGAACGTCTTAATGTAGGCCGATGACACTGTGTTATCCTGCTGAACGGATCAGAACCTGCTGAGTTTAACGACTCCGATCTATGGAGCCTGGATATTACAGGTAAACTTAATCCAGAGAAAAATCCAGATTCTTGTTCATAGAAACACCTGCAGCTGCAGGTTGCTGCATCAACCCCCCCTAGAAGAACCTCGAACACAGAAAAAAACTGTCACTCCACTGTGACCCCGCCCCTCTCACCGGATCTCCACTCTGGCTGGGCCTGGGGTTCCTACAGGGCAGGTGGCAGATGCACATCCTGCTCCCTGGAAGGAGATGGAGGTCAACAGGCAGATCAACAGCAGGTTCCAGTTTGATTCAGTGAAGAAAACAAAGCGTTACCCTGGAAATCCACGTAGACCTTCCAGTGGAGCTTCTGCAGGTGTCTGCGTAGTTTGTGGCTGTAGCAAGCTTTGAACTTCTCCTCTGGACAAAGAGGGCAGGACTTCCGCCCCGCTGGAGGGAGAAAGAAAACATCCAACAGTCATCAGGATCCAGCTGAAAAAATCCTCAATTATCTATCAGCATGTTGGATTTTAATTCCACTAAATGTTTTATGGAAATGAGAAACTCTGACTATTAAGAGTTGAGCCTGAAGGAGTTTATCTGCTTAAATATTTTGTTTTTGAAGAAGAAAATGAACATTGTAGGTGGTATTGAGGGACTGAACTCACCCCCATTTAGGTCCACCAGCATCTCCAGGCCTTCCAGCTTGGTCTGGATGGAGATGTGTCTGTCTGCATGCAGGGAACAAATATAACAAGCTTTTATTTCATGCATCTGTTACTGCGAGTCCACAGATGGGCAGCTGATCAACTTATTTACCGGAGGTTGTGGTTGAAGGTTTGGTGTCACTGTCTGCAGCTTGGACCGGCCCCCCGGGAGCCTGAACCAGCGCCCCAGGAGCATCCTCATCTGCATCACCTTCAAAACCAGACGAGAGGAATTTAAATCAGACTTTCTGCTCCAGTTTGAACTTTAAAATTCTTATTAAAAATACAAAAAATCATGAGAATAAAAAAACAAAACACATTTAATTTAAAAAAACAATATCCTTAGATGATAAATTTAGACAGACTTTCTTGTCATTTTGTACACACAGAGTGTATACAAAAGAAATTTCAGTCAGTACAGCTCTAAAGACATTTCAATTTTTAAAGTGCAGCAGTAAAAAAAATTAAACATGTTCATCAAATGTAAACATTAGATTGGTGTATGATTTACAGTTTTTCCAACTTTCAGCATTATTTTATTATCTTTTTTTTTTTAACCCCATTTTATACAGCAGTTCAGCAGTCTAATGGCAGTGGGGTGGAAGCTGTTGCAGAATCTGCTGGTCCTGCATCGAATGATGCAAAGCCTCTTCCCAGAGGGCAGCAAGGAGAACAGCTAATGGTGGGGGGGTGAGGGGTCACTGATGATGTTACGGGCCTGGGACACGCAGCGCTGGGATGAAATGTCTCTTATGGAGGGAAGAGGAGCCCCAATCATCTTCTCTGCTGTTCTCACTACTCTCCTCACCTTCTTCCAGCCTGTGGCGCTGCAGCGTCCACACCACAGAGAGAGACAGCTGGTCAGAATGCTCTCTATGGTGCTTCTGTAGAAGGTGGTGAGGATGGGTTGGGGCAGGCTCACATGATGAACAGTTACTTTTCAATTCTTGAGATATTTTTATGATCTGGAATTCAGTAACATCTAGTAACCAGTAAGATGAAAGGTTAATGGTTCCCAAACTTTTCCAGTTTGGTACTGTGGATTAAATTGATTTTGATGAGACACCAGAGGTTTGATTTAAAAAGCGGGTTTATGGAAAACTCTAAGTTTTCTTAACCTGAAAACAGGGAAACTGAGTTTTCCAGTTCACAAAGAGAGTTCCTCAACTCTGTGTCTGTCGCCATAGTAACATTCTCCCTCAGAGCTAACCTGGCCGGTAGCAGTGTCCTCTGCCTTCGCTCTCCTTACAACCAATAATAGTGTTTTATTTCCTGATTTAGTCAGATTTCTGTCATAGTTT
>NW_015151003.1:387546-396781 GCF_000732505.1 Cyprinodon variegatus | reverse complement strand
TCCTGTTTCCTGTTGTCATGGTGATTCGTTGAATTTACTAGTGGACTTACTTAGGGTTGATTGAATTAATTCACAGCAAACTCAGAGTTACCACCATTAGGCGAGATCAATTTAGAATTGCAGATTTGAATCTGAGTTTATTAAACCTCCTTTGCGAAACCAACCCCAGAGGAAGTTCTTACTGAAAACAGCAATAACTCTTATCAGGGATTTTATTAATTAATATTTTTATATTTATTTTCAGAATCTTTACCTCAGTTTTTATTCTTTCCTTTATGTTGTTCTTACTGTTTTTTTATTTTTATTTTTATAAATATTTATTCCGGTTTTAAAGTGCAATTCTCTTTATCTGAGCCTTGCTTCGTGTGAACAGTTCTGGGTCTAAAGACCTTTTCACTTTTTTCAGTTTATCTGGGTATGAATGTGTTTTAAACTGCTGCAAATAAATAAAAGAACCATGAACCTATTAAAATGTTTCTATGTCACACCGTCAGCAGTGCTGTGGGGTTTTACATTCATTAAAATAACACCAACAAACCTCTTCCTAATAGACTTTTTCCTTCCAGATCATTTTCTGAGTATTGGATGCAGCGCTCTGATCCAGATCAAAACTATCAGATCAGGTTTTGGTTTCTATTAATCTGGTTTGTTGCTGTTTATCCTCGAAATACCGACAGAGAAAAATATTTAATAAAGTTCGAAAACACCGATTTATCTCTGTGCTTTCAGGAAATCGTGAATTCAGGACCTCTAGTTCTTCTTCTTTTTTTTTTTTTTAACAAAGTTTTTGTTTTCAGTGTGAACTTCCACTTCATGTCTATCAGCGCATCTGTTGCAGAGGAAACAGCTGGCCAGATGTGCGCACTTAAACCCCTGCCGCCGCCGCCGCGCTGTTCTGCGGCTGCGCCTCCATCCATCCATCCATGTTGTTGTTGACTGTTTAGGCCCTATGGCGGAGCTCCGCGCTGAGGCCCTCCTCGCGCTTCGTTCTTCAAACTCAGATTCTGGAGAAATTCTACACGCATTGATGCAAAGTCTGCCGCGTGGGTTCAAATCGCTTTCATCGCCACAGGATCAGCGCATCGACGGGGACGTGACGCGGTTTTACTCACGTTTGATACCTTCGTCCTCCTGGTGCTGCTGAGAAGCGTCCGCCTCTTTCAGCTCCGCCATTTCTGACTGCAGCAGCAGGCAGGAAGTAGGCTAACGTACGCACTGTACGCAAAAGACGTTACTCCGGCGCAGCGCATTTGCTGCTACGCACAAAATCAAACTATGTTCGGAAAGATCGTTTTCCAAAAGCAGAACGCAGACTTCTGTCAGCCATGGTTTACGGCTGAACAATGTCATCATTTGGGTGAAGGAGGTGAAGCAGGAGCTGATCACATTTATCACAGGGGTGGGGCTAAATGGGGGGCCAGGGGTGGCCAAACCATTTTACCCCCCTCTCATACAGATGGTGGCAACAGTAATAATCTCAAGTGGAATATTCAAAAATGTTTATTTTTTTGTGGTTAATTATATATATCAATACACTAAAATCAAAGATGATAAGTACAGAATGCATGCTCTTTTCAGAGCTAGATTATGGGTTTTATGGGGTAAAGAGAAGATCATGTGTCTCTGCAAGTCATCTAGGAATCTTTAGTGAAATCAAAGATAAATAACAATTTTAATAAAAAACTTCAAATTCAATTAAAAAAATCAAATAATCCATTTATGTAGATATTGGTGCTTCTAAATATCAATTCTATGCAGAATGTTTATTGATACAAGTTGGTAGGTAATGAAAATGATGATTGATTTACGCTCCAGAATTCAAAACTTAGTTTTATCCACTATACCTTTTATCTAGAAATTACGGATGTTTAAATATATGCATCTATTTGTTAGCAAAGGCTGTAGGAAAGTATAGTTAGTCTTTATTTAGAAAATATGGATGTTTTGCTCATTAATTTTCCTTCCATCCACTTTCCTAGTTTCCTTCCTTCGGCGACCCCTCAGTGTGCATTGGTTATTGCCTGGCCACCCTTAAAAAAAATAATTTCTGGCTACGCCTCTGCATTTGTCTGCTTTAAATCAGCTTATTTGGTGCTCCCAGTAGGATAGTTGTAAAAAAAAAAAAAAAGATGGGGATGGTGGATTTTTTATTTTTGGAAGTATACTGGCTAATTAACTTAGTCTATTAACCTAAAGCAATATGCTTTGTATGGTTACCAGGGTCAGATTTAGGAAATTTGGGGCCGTAGGCAAAAACATGCAGGGGGCCCTCTGAATTGAGAAGACAACACATAAAAAAGACCCATTATACAGATAGATAAATGTTCTAGGTTTTGTCCTTCTCTTCTTGTCCATTTTCTTGTTCTTTTCCTCTATATGTTTTGTACTCAGCTGACATTTCATGCTGTCTCTAAAGGAATGAAATATTTTTTTTCCAAGCACTAAGCTCACTTAGCTGATTGCTCCTTCCTGTGTTTCCAAAAAATCTGATGGCAAACGTAAATAACCCAGACCTCCTTTTCACTGTAGACAAGCCATGATCTGCTTATCTGTTCTCCATTTTTCATTTGGATGATAGCTGCATGAATCATGACAGCAGACAAGATAGAGGAGAGCAGGAGGCAGAAAAGTGGCTAAATATAGCGACAAAAGGGTTAAGTTGGCAACCCAGCTCTTCGCATCAGTTGTTTTCAAATGGTTTGCTGCTGTCTGTTTGGACCTTTCTGAACATGTGCAGCAATTGGACTGATCCAATATGGTGGAGACTGAAGCGGGGGCTGAGACACACTTAATATTATAAGCGTTCTGATGGCATTTTAGCGAAAGGATTTCTTAAAAATGAAAAACGTAACTAATGTGCACAAATGATGAATAGTTGTATTAACCTTACGTTTTATGGGGCCCCCAGGAACTTGGGGCCCTAGGCAACTGCCTAGTATTGCCTAATGGTAAATCCGCCCCTGGTTGTTACATGTCAATGACCTTGACCAAGGAACCTTACAGTAGATCTGCAGTCAGTCCCTGGACTAGCATGGCTATCACTGCCCCTATTTCCCACTGGGATCAGCTTCATAGCCATGGTAGGCCACTACTTTGATTTGATTTATTTTGCTCAAGCTACTTGTAAGCCCTCAGCCACCAAATTACTGTTAATATATAGTAGAAATTTTACACATTCAGTAATAAAAGGTCACAGGGGATGGTATGGGGAGGGGATGGTCATTTAAGAATGAGGATGATTTTTAAGATTTTTATAAGAAGGGGGATGCCATCCCTCCTGGTCCTTTAATTCCAGTACTGGGTGCTCCTGCTTCTTCATCAGTTCTCACTTGCAGGAGGTTGATAAAAGCTGATGATAAGGAGGAGGAAGGAGAATCTGTTGGTATGTTTCTATTTCATGCTCATTTTGTGCATGAAATAGAAACCTAAGTTTGTGTCAAATGTTGCTGTGACTAACTGTAATTACAATAAACGATAAACATAATGACCCTCTGGTCGTTACTCTAACTTATGATATGGGTTTTATTAATAAACTTCTAAGGCAGTAAAATGCCCTTCAATGTTTTAGATTCCTGTTATATTTTCTGGATGAAATGTTCATAGCCTTTTTGTTTATAGCAGTAGTTTAACAGAGGCAGGGCGTATTCATAATGAGTTAGATGCTGTTAGGGAGTTTTATCATCACTATTACTAAAGAGATAAACATTATGCTGACAGAACTGTTCCTGTTTCCACACTGGGACAGACTGGGTTCAGTCACACCTGCTCTGTTTAAGGTGAATAAAGGAGATATTAGTGCTGAAAATATTATTAAACTGTTTCACCTCATCAGTTTAATGATAAACAAATAAAAACCAGAGCGGCTTTGAAAGCAAACGCTCTGATTGTTCATTTGATGGCAGGAACAATTCATTGGTCAATAGTTTCGTTTCGGTTCCGAGATTCGGTTCCCAGGAAAGCGAAAGTTAAAACTTCGTCTGAGTGAATCATCATGTCTGTCTCCATTGTTCGCCCTAAAGTCAACAAGTGACGTCACGGCGTTGATAAAGCTGAGCGCTCGCTGCGGAGGATCAGTCTGCAGCCGCGCATCTTAGCGACCATCAGACGCTCCAGGAGAACCAAACTGCTTCATAGGAACAGATGCAGCGAGAAAATGAGGTGAGATCAGATTGATTCTACTTTTCTTTCGTTGGTTCTCTTTTCATCACTTTATAATAGTTCAGTATGTGAAAAGTGATTAAAATGTCTACTTTACTCACTAATAATTTTACCTTGGTACATTTTTCTCAGGTAGATGTCAGGTTATAAGAACACATCAAGCAGATGAGATGAGGACATGTTACATATATTCTTTGCTATTTTAATTTTCAGATAAAATACATCATGTCATTTAATGACATTGATCTATCAGAAAATTAATTATAGGTCACCTTATAATGGCAGTTATAAGGTGACCTACAGCCTATGGGGAGATTCCTCTTCCACTCTCCATAAGTAAGTCTCAGAGGGAATCCTTCACTATTGGAGCCAAAATGACTCCTATAGTGGTTGTCAGAAGCCCACAGCACCTCTCTGATTCTTTATTTAAATATAATCTGTTTCTTCCAAAGCCCTCATGCTCTAGGAAATATCTTTACTGTCCAACAGTGGAGAAACAGGTCTGACAGTGGGATAAAAACAGCAGAAATAAGGAAGCTTACATGCAGGATCAAATAATATAAAACAATAAGAGATTTTAAAAGTTAAACTGGGCGGCAAAAGAGAAACAAGGGGATCTCAGAAAGGAAAATAAACAAAAATGTTATTAAAAATATGGCAAATTCAGGTAAAATTGAGAAAAGTTCAAAACAGCCAGCCAGCCTGCGTCAACGTACCAATCCTAAGAACAAAGATCACCAAAGTCAGAATGATGAATGAACAAGTCTGGGGTCATACGAATCTTTAAACTAAACAATAAATGTGATCAAAATAAAGCATTTTTATGCTTAAAGATATCAAAACATCGCTTAGAAATACACAAAACCAAATAAATAAAGTTTGGGAACCTTTACCTTTAGAGCATGACGCCAAAAATAACACAGCTACAAACAGACAACCCCCTAAAAATACCTGATTATTTAACTGTGTTAATAAACAAATATAAAGTAAATACAAATTCCTTTTAAATTCCTTTTACATAAATTTATACAATAAATAAAATTTGTATGTATAATTGTAAATGTATTTATATTATATATATTGTTTAACTGTGTATATTATCTTTTAACGGTATATTTAATATTTGAATCATGTATTAGATTGTGATTGAGAAACTGGGGGCCGCGGCCCCCTGAGAGCCACCAGGGTGTGCTATTGGGCCTTAGAAAAACGGACCCCCTAAAAAACAAAAAAAGTGAGGCTAACGGACTGACATTCCTGTGTGAACCTGACAATTTTATCTTTAAAATTACTAAAAAAGTAAGGTAGAGCTACTCTACAAGCGGCCAATCATATCCTACTGAGAGACATTAAGCCCCACCCACCTTCCTGCGGGATTGATCTCTTTTGTTCTGCTCTTATCAGTTTTTTATACAGAGAGAATATAAAACGCTAGTAATTTCATGCTCAGTTGAAAACAGAACAATGATAAAGTAACTTCCTAAGATAAATATTTTATAGCCTGTCTATCAGTTTGCGTAGCATCATGTTTATCTAATCTTCATTATCTTATTTTTATTTTTTTAATTTCCATAAATGTATTTTCTTCTCATGTTCTCCTCGTTACTTCCTGCTCGTACTTCAGCTCCTCCGTCCATTCTGGTTGTATTTTTAATGCCAGTTATTTTAAATCCTGAATGTTTTGTGATGTTCCCATCAGTTCTGCTCAGAGTCTAACGTCCAGACTGAAGGTTCTGGAGTGCCACTTCACCTGGGATCTGAACACCAACCAGAGCAAACTATTCCGTATCAGAGATAAGCTGGAGGACATCGGCACAGATGAGGGAAACTTCTGGCTGGGTCACATCTACAACCTGCGGGGGTTCATCCAGTTCAAGCTGGGCTCCTCCTCTGAGGCCCTGAAGTTATTCACCAAGGCCACTAAGACCTTCCAACACCAGAAGCACTCAGATGAAGGTCCATGGCTGACGGTGAACTATGGGAATCTGGCTTGGCTGCACCATCATCTCAGAGAAGATGAGAAGAGTCAGGATTACCTCTCAAAGGTTGAAGCTCTGATGAAGACCAAGAAGGTGGATCTCCATCCAGAGGTCTATGCTGAGAAGGCCTGGACCCTGATGAAGTTCGACAAAGAGAAGAAGCTGCAGGCTGCAGAGCTCTTCCAGAAAGCCGTGAAGATGCAGCCAGATATGGTGGAATGGCAGAGCAGCCGTATGATCGGCCTGCTGAGCTCCTTCAAGCACAGCGATGAAGATCCAGATGCTGATATCCTGGAGGACCTGAGAGTCGCCAGAGAAGAAGATCCAGAAAACTTGTACCTGGCAGCCGTGGAGCTGAAGCAACGCGCCAAGAAAGGCGAGCAGATCAAGGATGAAGCCCAGGAGCTGTCAGAGAAGATCCTGCTGAACCCTGTCAGCAGCTACAGTGGCATCAAACCGCTGCTGAGGATCTACAGACAAACCGAAGCCTTTGATAAAGGGATCGAGGTGGCAGAGCAGGCCCTGAAGAACAATCCAGACTCCCGGTACCTGAAAAGATGCGCTGCTCTTTGCTACAAGTGGAAGATTGTTTTCTGCAGGGACGGACGCCCAAGTCAAACCAGCTTTGACCGAGCAATTGGCCTGCTGGAGGACATCATCTCCCTCTACCCACAGTCCTCTCTAACCAAGAAACTGGATCTCGCTGGTGTACTGGCAAAGTCTGGGCGGGGACTGACGAAATCGGACCAGATCTACAATAAGCTGCTGCAGAGCACTTTGGATCCTGCAGACAAACAGTGCGTCTTCAACAGCTACGCCAAGTACCTGAATTTCGACCGAAAGGAGTGGGACCGGTCCATTCAGTACCACATGAAGGCTGCAGCCATAGACAACGACTCCTTCCCCAGGAAGAACAGCATCAAGGCGCTGCAGAAGATCAGAGACCGCGGCAGGTCCAGGATGTGCAGAGAGATCCGGGAGTTTCTGAAAAAACTGGAGGACGACGGGACTGTTTAGATGCAGATCTGATCGGAACTTTGAGAACGGATTATTTTAGCTTTAGTCCGATTCCTCAAGTTCAAGGAGAACATCAGAGCCACTGATTTAAGCATAGCATACATAGGGCGTGTTCGATTTCAGCAGCTGCATCCCACAAAGACCTGGTCTACCTGGACTGGGTCCTTAAAGGTCCTTGAAAATAAGGAGGCCAGGAGTTTAGCTATGGATTCAAACAGATCCAGCCTTCTCTGGCTTCCATTTGCACAGGAACAGATAAAACCTTAAAATAAACCAAACACCACCTGCCGCATATCTGACTCAATAACCATTTAAAACAAATATTTTAATTAATTTCAGGTGGAACTATTTACACATTTGTATTATATAAAACTGCACTTCCAATATTCCCCACTGCTTGGCGCCATTTCCCTTTTTCCTCTGAGCATGGAGAAGCCGGGTTGCTCGGACTCATGCATCTGGCCTTCAGAGGACGCTGCTGCTGAATTCGAACTCTGCATCAATCAACTTTTCAACAACTACTTTCATGTTTTATGATTTGTTCTCTGTGTTTTTAATTCAAAAACAAAAAGCAGTTATAGATTAAAATCAAATGTCGATATACCATTAAATTGATGGTGAATAAAATATGTCTGTGTCCCTCCATCATGTTTCAGTGTTTTCATTCAGCTTCAGTGTTTGAATAACCGCACAGCTTTTAGAACAAACTAAACACACTGTTCATACATTAACAAAGATGACTAACTCTAACTTAGAAATTAATTACAAAAACAAAAGATGTGAAAGTATTTAAAGAATTGTAACAGTTTTAATCCCGCTAGCTAACATGCCCCCAAATTTTCCCTGAACGGGTCAGAAGCAGGGAAAACTATAAAAGGGCCTAAATCCTGAATAATCACATTATCTTCGTTTTTAACCCTGTTCTAATGTGAATTTAGCTCGATTAATACGCATCCAAGTATTTCCATGGTTTCCCCCGCCCTTCCTGGAAAAAAACGAGCGGCCATCACTGTCCTAAATGGAGATTTAGGACAGTGATGATAAAAGTAATAAAAATACACAGATTGACTGTCTGGGTTAAAACTCATAGTATCACATCGTGATCAGCTGATGAACCATAAAGACCTGCAGAGGACGCCATGATGGGGGACGTTGCTGGTTGGACACCTGTGCAGAGGACAGACACTGACTCCCTCCACCATAAAGAGAAGATAAAGATAAGATTAACTTTATTGTCCCAAAGGAAATTTTATTTGGGTACAGACTCTGGCTGCTACATAGTCCAAAGTATGTGTCACACTGCATTCACACATAAAAACACTGCTATAAAAATTCCATTATAAGACAATAAATAAATATATAAGGAAGCATGTTACATTACATTCACAATAAAAAAAAAAGTATAAAAACCCTTCTTTAAAAAATCTGTTATGTGAGATAATGAATACATAAAAAAGCATGTCAGTTTAGTTTAAATTTTGAATACCATTGGCAATTCCACAGTTTACTGCTTGATACCGTTTATTGCCTTAATGGAAAGAGGAACAAATTAGTTTTTATAGAGGTTCAATCTACAGGCAGGGACTCTAAGACGTCGACCTGAAGGAAGAAACTGATACTCTGAATAAAGAATATGAGTGGGATCTGAGATGATTTTCTGGGATTGTCTGGTTATTGTTTCATTGAAGATGGTCTGACATGACGGGTGCTGCTTGACTCCCATCAGCTTCATTGGTCCTTGAGTCAGGTAAGTAAGTTTGGCCTTCATTTGGACAGGTTACCAAACTAGGCAGATATGCCATACCTAATGATGCTCTCTATAACAGCACGGTAAAAGAGCAGCACGACTTTCTGACACCAAAGGCCCTCAGCTTGTGCAGAAAATGTAGCTGCTGCTGGACCCCAAAATCAACTTGAGCAATCCACAATAATTTATTGTCGATTTTTAATCCAAGATATTTATAGGAATCTGTTCCAACTGCCCTCAGGTCATAGATCAGTTCTTGTGTTTTTTGGACATTAATAGTCAGAAAGTGTTCCTCACACCACTGAACAAAGGTTTAAATCTGCTGTCTGTAACC
>NW_015151003.1:371733-387463 GCF_000732505.1 Cyprinodon variegatus | reverse complement strand
GTAATGAAAGACAGGAAACAAAGGAGCTGCCTTAAATTCAGGAAGTAGTGGAGCTGTGCATAGAGCCCATTAGGTCTGATGTCCCTAAAATGAGGCAGAGAATAGCTGTGTCATCAGAAAATTTGAACACATAGTTGTTTGGTGTATTACAATTGCAGTAGTTGGTATATAAGGTGAACAGAAAAGGTGAACTGACACACCCCTGGGGAGCACCAGTACTGATGCTAAGAAGATCAGATTAGGTCCTGTTCACCCTAACTGGCAGAAAATGACTAATAAGGAATGAGTGAAACCATCTGATAATATATGGATTGACATTCATGTTTTTCATTGTAGACAGAAGAACGTGAGGCTGGAGAGTATTAAAGGACCAACTAAAATCAACAAAAAGCAGTCTAGCATAAGCCTGGGGGTTTTCTAGATGTTTAGCCACTAGATGCACTATGCCGTTGCAAGCATCAACAGTGCCTTTCCCACATTTATAAGCAAATTGGTCAAGATCGAGTTGTGGAGCCACATCCGATCTTCAATAATTTGCCACCAGTTTTTCAAGACACTTCATTACAGCAGATGCCAAGGCAATGGGTTTTTGTTCTCTTGTGGGCAGTGCTTTTTGGCAACAGGTAAAATAATTGCCCTCTTCCACATAGATGGTACAGTATGAGTATCAATGGATCTCTGAAAATTGGTCTCCAAACGTGTCAATTCACCTGCAAAAGTTCTTAGTAAGAATCGGAAATACCATCTGGACCTGTGGCCTTATTGACATTAACCTGCTGGAACATCTTATTGACGCTAACGTGATCAAAATCAATCCTGTCCTGTGGCACCATGTCACAAAGTATCGGGTCATTTTCAGCAGAAAAATCATGATTATCAAACTGTCCATAAAAGGCATTCAGTTCATTTGCTTTTACCAGATCATACACAGCATAAATTACTGTGAAGGTTTCATGTCAACAGCCAGTTTCATAGAATTCCACAAGTCTTGAGTTCATTGATATCAAATTTTCCTCAATAGCCTTCTTATGATCTTCTTTTGCTTTTTTAACCTCTGATTTAGCTCCTTTTGTATAGATTTTATTTGTAAGAGATCATTGTTCTTAAAAGCTTGTTTTTTCCCCATAAATGCAGTCTTAAACTTCCCTTGTGATATAAGGCTTGTTATTGGGGTACATTTTTTTTTTGTTGGTATCACAATGTCAACACAGATTTTAATATAATCTGTGATTACATCTGGGGCAGTGTCGAAAATTTTGCTCCTCAAAGAATATTTTCCAATCTGTAGATAAACAGCCTTTCAATGTTTCTATGCTGTCATCAGACCAGATATGAACCGTTTTAATTTGGGGTTTCCTGCTTTTAAGGGCAGTTTTGTATGTGGGGATCAGATGAATAACATTTTGATCAGAGCTGGATAAAGGTGGTTTGGCTGTGGCTATATAAGCATGTTTTATGTTACCGTAACACTTATCTAGTGTGTGACTTTGTCTAGTAGCACAGTCAATATATTGTTTAAATCCCGGTAGTGCAACCATAGAAGGTGATTGCTAGAGAAGCTGGTGGTTCTGAGGGTCTATTCATAGAAAGTCGAGTGGAAGGAAAAAGTTTGGGCAGATCATGTGCATCAGGGAGAACTGCAGCTTTAGAGGACTGTCCAATAAAACTCATTTCAGAATTTGGATTAATGTCTGAGACTCCCAGCTTAAAGTTCTTGGTGATCTAGAACAAAAATTTACGTTATCCTGCGTCAGATCTGTTAAGATGCTACCAGTAAACCAACATGTTACATTCATAATTGACCAGAAAAACTGCACAAAAAACAAAACCCAAAAATGTTTTTAAGATGATGAATTTTTTAAATGATTGAATTTAGACTTGATCACTGCTCCTCAATGGTAACTTGCATTAAAAAGTTTAAAAACTGCAAAAACTAAAACAAATCTGCAAAGTTTACAACTTTTTTTATGTTGTAGCAGAAAAACTTCAAAGTTCAAATAACACTGACAGGATAAAAATCATAAATTGTTCCAACATAAGAAAACATAGTACAGCTCCACCTTTAGGAGATTCTAGTTCTGCAATCAGCTGAAGGTCACCTGCTAATTATTTTACTAAATACTTCTGATGAATCAGTCAGTTGAAATCATCTGAGATGGGCGGCTTTATTTCTATGACATTTGTAAAAAAAAAAAACAAAAAAAAACAAACACATTTTCTCTATTTACACAGTTTAATAAGAAATAACTGAAAACATCTGGATCTGAGCTCCAGACTGATGTGGAACCTTCAGACCAGGTGAACAGAACCAGCCTGGGACAGCTTCAGATAAGAACCATCAATGGTGCAGATATCTGAACCTGAAACTGTTTAAAACACATCCAGTAAAAGATTGGAGGGGGGGCAAAAAGTAAACAAATGTTTAAAAAGGGGGAGGTCAGTCGTTTCCTCTTCGGCTTTTCTTGTGGCTCTTCTTGGAGCTCCTGTGAGGATGAGAGCAAACAGAACTTCTTCATCAAACAGAACTGTGAATATAAAACAGGATCCTACTGTTTGAATGGGAAAGAAACTAAGTCTACTGGAAAAATTAAGAACTTTTAAATCTGTGACTAAAGATCCGGTTAGATTTAACCCCTTAGATCTAATCTGATTCACTTCCATCTGGACTCTGATCTTTAAAGGGAAAAAAGGATGAATTTGTTGAAACCCAGAGGAAATGTGACCAAAGACTGCATGCTTCTACACTGGCACAGCAAAACATCCTTTAGCGTAGCTCCATGGACTCACCTCTCTGGGGTCTTGGAATGGCTGCGATGTCTGTGACTCCTGTGGTGACCTGATAAAGATGCAAACGCTTCCAATTAGATTCGTTTCCCATAAATTGTTGCTAAATGTCTGAATTCAAACATTTAGAACAGCAGCAGATTTAAAACATGAAGCAGATAAAGGTGAACTGCAGTCATTGTTAAAGAAAGTACACCCCGTGTCTGTCTAAGGTCAGGAGGATATGAGGTCAGCAGAGAGTGGTGATCCAATCACTGATCATCTACTCCTTTAAACCTGCAGGTTTCTGTTTTCACAACATCAAGGCAGAAAGACCTCAGCAATGAGGGGCGACTTTAAGCAACCAGCCATCTAGAAGCTTCCAAGGTCCAAACTCAGTTTAAATGAGAGACAAATAAACCATAGATGTCCTGCAGAGATGTAGAACTGAAAAGCTCTGATGTGTCAACAAGCTGCCTCATTTCTGGCATTGGGGGCGGGGCTAAACTGAAGGCCTCCTCTGCCTGCAGTTAANAAAAACAAACACATTTTCTCTATTTACACAGTTTAATAAGAAATAACTGAAAACATCTGGATCTGAGCTCCAGACTGATGTGGAACCTTCAGACCAGGTGAACAGAACCAGCCTGGGACAGCTTCAGATAAGAACCATCAATGGTGCAGATATCTGAACCTGAAACTGTTTAAAACACATCCAGTAAAAGATTGGAGGGGGGGCAAAAAGTAAACAAATGTTTAAAAAGGGGGAGGTCAGTCGTTTCCTCTTCGGCTTTTCTTGTGGCTCTTCTTGGAGCTCCTGTGAGGATGAGAGCAAACAGAACTTCTTCATCAAACAGAACTGTGAATATAAAACAGGATCCTACTGTTTGAATGGGAAAGAAACTAAGTCTACTGGAAAAATTAAGAACTTTTAAATCTGTGACTAAAGATCCGGTTAGATTTAACCCCTTAGATCTAATCTGATTCACTTCCATCTGGACTCTGATCTTTAAAGGGAAAAAAGGATGAATTTGTTGAAACCCAGAGGAAATGTGACCAAAGACTGCATGCTTCTACACTGGCACAGCAAAACATCCTTTAGCGTAGCTCCATGGACTCACCTCTCTGGGGTCTTGGAATGGCTGCGATGTCTGTGACTCCTGTGGTGACCTGATAAAGATGCAAACGCTTCCAATTAGATTCGTTTCCCATAAATTGTTGCTAAATGTCTGAATTCAAACATTTAGAACAGCAGCAGATTTAAAACATGAAGCAGATAAAGGTGAACTGCAGTCATTGTTAAAGAAAGTACACCCCGTGTCTGTCTAAGGTAAGAGGATATGAGGTCAGCAGAGAGTGGTGATCCAATCACTGATCATCTACTCCTTTAAACCTGCAGGTTTCTGTTTTCACAACATCAAGGCAGAAAGACCTCAGCAATGAGGGGCGACTTTAAGCAACCAGCCATCTAGAAGCTTCCAAGGTCCAAACTCAGTTTAAATGAGAGACAAATAAACCATAGATGTCCTGCAGAGATGTAGAACTGAAAAGCTCTGATGTGTCAACAAGCTGCCTCATTTCTGGCATTGGGGGCGGGGCTAAACTGAAGGCCTCCTCTGCCTGCAGTTAATTAATGAGAGGCTCCTGTTCAATTGCAAATAGATGTTTTATTTTCATTATATTGTCTTCGTCAGATCTAGGGATTATGACGGAGTATAAGGGCCAGCCTAGAGATTTTTTTTATTTTATTTATAGAATAAAGTCGTAATATAAGAATAAAATCTCAAAAAGATTATGACAATAAAGTCCTAAAATTACAAGAATAAAGTCCTAATATTATGGGAAAAAAGATGTATTTTATGACAACTCTTATAAGAAGCACTTTTTTCCCTAAAATGAGGAAAGTCGAGCATCATGTGAGGTTTGGCGTAGGTTTGACAATTAAGATAATCTTTTAGCACACCAGCATCAAATTGGACAGGATGTACAAGTGGATTCAGGTAGCTTTTTGGTGCTGCTGGTCAGCCGTTATCTGCCAGTCGGAGCTTGAAGCTTTCTTTCTCAAACGGGTTGTGGTATGATGACTTCATTCTCGTCATTTTTCAACTTGATTCGCGTAATGTTACGACTTTATTCTCCTTATATTACAACTTTATTTTCAAAAAAAAAAAAGAAAATATCTAGCTTGGCCCTTATACTGCATCGTAATGAATCTATGTGTGATCCAGTTTATTACAACATAATAATGAACATGTCAGCATCAATGTAAATATAACTGAATTAGCACCGAGGCCAATTTTCATCAATTCTCCAAACATTGGTCTAGCTAGAGGATAAAGTTCATCTCCGGTTCAACCCAACCTCCCTGGATAAGTAGTGGTCGCCGTGAATAGCTAACACAGATAATATAGTAAAACCCTCAGCATTGTTTAGTTTTCTTGGGTTTTAAAAATCTTTCTCTATATAGTGGAGGCTCAACATTTCTGTTTACAGATCCAGCTCAGTCTGTCTGACAGGTGAACCGGGTCATAAGCAGAATGACGACCCAAACCTCTCAGAGTGGAGCTGCAGCGGCCTAGTCAAAGCCCAGACCTCTGCCTCACTGTCCTTCAGAGGACCAACAGTAGAAGCTGCTTCTATGAACTCCTGCATCACCCTCATTATCAGGTTCTGACTGATGTTCTTCCATGACTGAACGGGTCGGCTGGCCTCAGCAGAACCTACCGGGCGATTTGGAGCGGTGCCGCCTGTCTCTGGAGCGGCTGCGGTGCCTCCGGGGGCTCTTGCTGCGATGGCGGTCTCTCCGAGGCGACGGGCTGTTATGGAAACAAAAGAACAGGTTCAGAACGTGAAGCTGCAGGGTTCGGTCCGATGGCAGCAGACAGGAGTCTCACCTTCTCCTCTTCGGAGATCTGCTCCTCCTGCAAGGAAAATAGTTCAGGTCATCTCTGAGATCTGAGATAAGTTCAGCTGTAAATATTCAGACATTGGAGGCGAACACCAACCGTCGGGGAGAGCGGCTGCGTCGGTAACGAGGCGACGGGGAGCGGCGCGGCCGATCGTTGTCACGGTGGCTCCGTCTGTGAGGCTCAGGGCTCGGTAGCCGTTCAAACTGCCAACCAGACAAAAAAATAAAATAAAAAAAGACATCACAATCCTGGAAGGAAAAATCTAAAACGCCTCTTCTTCAAAAGAAGAAGCTGAACTTTCCCAGGACCTGTTGGAATATTTTCATGTTTCCAGGTTTAATGAGGAGCTTAAAAAAGCAAACATCTTTCAAGGACCTAAAAGCATCTGAAGAAGTCAAGGTTTGACCTGACTTCCCCCTGTGACCAGCAGGGGTCACTGTTGGCTTTACAAATAAAAATCATCCCCTGGGGATAGTCAGGCTTTACCTTCTCTTCCTCTTCGTCTTCCTCCTCGCTGCTCTCTACTTCATCCAGGTCCTCCTCCAAGGCGCTGATCCTGGGGTCCAACATCTCCGCTTCCTCCAGAACTTGTCTCTTCTGAGGCACAGAAACCAAACTGGACTGAATTCATCATCAATATGATCATTCAAAAGCCACAAAAACACGACAGAAAGATGTGAAGATTCAGATTTTCCCGAACTCTCAAAGGAACCAGGACTTGGTCAGCAGTTTGGATCCAGATCCACGTTTGATCTAGATCCACCAGCCTTACAGAACGTGGGGCTAACTGACCTGGAGGCGGGGCAGGATGATGTCACAGACTCTCTCTGCGTGAAGAAGCTCATCGATGAACTCGTCCACATGCATCAGCTCGAACTCTGGGGGAGAAACAGATGGAGCCGTCAGGTTCTGATCCGGTGGGTTTGTTTGCCAGGATGGTTCCTGAGCATCTCTAACTGGGCCTGGCAGCATAATAATCGCCTTCAACACTGTTGCTTTATTATTAATATCATTTATGCCACGCTGCTCCTATACCTTAGCTGTAGTTGTAATTTCTGACACGTTCAGGTGGCTGTTTGGCAAAGAATAAACGGGGAAACAACATCCACAGTCAAGGTTAATATAACATATCATATATGTGGTCATTTTATAAATCACCACATTAGAGTGTATATATGTATATATATATTGCTCATTCTTAATAAGCAATATATATTTTTCCTCCTTGTTTGCACCTTCTGTAACTTCTATGCCAATATGTGACGAGTGAATTTCTCCGCTGTGAGATCAAAAAAGCTCATCTAATCTAATCTCTAATCTAGAGGAGAAAGTACAGAAACATCATGGAGCGTGTCTGATATTAAACATCCCACTTCAAAAACTCTGTTAGTATATTTTCCATCCAGCTTAGTAGGACTCAGCTTCTTTCTCCTCTGTAATTGGAATTTACCGTAAGGAAAATACCAGAGAAACTGTCAACATTTCCCAGACAAGCTCTAATTTTATGGGCACTGATTTATATAAAAAAGCATTTTTCTCCCCATGATTTATTTATCTGGATTAATAATTATATTTTTCATAAAAACTAATTTCTATTTTACCTTATTTTTTGTGCAACATTTAAGAATAACAGAATTATTTATTCCCTGTTTTAACAAGATATTATTTCGGTACCTTTTTCTGCTGAAATGTTTATTTAATCAGAAACGCTTGGTTAACAACAAAATGTGAGACTTTTTCTTTAAAACTCTTGAGCAGAATTATTCCTACTAATCAGCACATGTTGACATGTATTAAAACAATAGACCTGAATGTCATTTCTTCTGTGATTACTGTTTGACAAGAAGATTCTGGAAAATAAAAAATAACTTAAAATATTCGCTTAAGTACAAGCAGAATGATGTGGTTGTCGTGAGAAATAAATGCAAACGAAAAGCTGGAAATTAATCTAATTAATTAATTTGGCAAATGGTATAATTGAAAATTAAAATTTCACTTGATAAAAAAAATGTTTACCTATATTTATCTATGATCTGAAAACAGAAAGGCCTTTCAAAGATATGTTTTCACGTAATTAAACATTTTTAAATGAACATAATATCCGATTCTGTTTTGTTTGTTGTTGTACCAATGTGCTTATTGGAGAAGCCTAAACCCCTGACCTTCCATGATACATCTTCTGCTTCCTGTTTTTTATTTTTATGTGTAAACAAAGATATTTCTAAATAAATATATATATATAAATAATAACTCCAGGATTTCCCACTTGTATTCATAGCAGCTTGAAGTTAATAAACCTTTTTTTTTGTAGGTTGTAAAAACTGTAAATACCAGAATATGAAATCAAAGTATCCTTGATGGAGAGATTTAACATTTTACGTCAATGTAAATATTACTATTAATTAGAAACTTTCAATAAAATAATATTTCAGTGCAGTGATCAGAGAATTTTTTTTTTTTTAGAAAAAAAAAAATTGGATTCTGCTGCTTGATGCACATCCACCTCATTGCAAAGTGCTTTGTTCTTAGTTAGGAGGTCGTAAAAAAATAGTTTTCCTCGTTTCCTGCTGAGGAGCTGCAGCTGTGGACCAAACTAAACTCTGCCATGATGATTCAGAAATATTGACTTAATGATTTTAACTTGAGATGTTCAGATCTGATATCAGCAAATGAAAAGAGGAACATCTAAACAGATCCACCTGTATTTAAAATCTCTGATATTGACCAGATTATAGAAACGATCCAACAGTTCATTAACCTATCAGTTGATAACAAACAGGTCAGTCCTTCTCATTCTAACTGCTGCTGACTGTTGCTCTCAGTTTGAGTAAAATTACTTTCCCTAACCTTTCCCAAAGTTCCACATTACAAAAAAGTAACATTATTCAGTTGAACTGATGCTGTCATAATAATAATTCATGGGTTGTTTTTCCAAACTCCATACTGTATCACCCTCAGACTGACCTCCGTTCCTGTTCTGACTCTTGATCTTTCTGTAGTCGTTGTAGAGCGGTTCCAGATACTTGTAGCAGTCCACGGCGGTACCGGTCAGCCTCATGTACATGGCTCCCAACAGACGGACGTATCTAAAGGAAACAGACGAAACCTTCTTAGTTCATCACAGATGTTGTTCTACAGATCTGAAGGATGGAGGCAGGTCAGTGACCAGAACCTCTCATCCCTAATGTGTCTCCTATCTTTCCACAGAGATAAAGGCAGCGCTATCTGTAACCGCCTGGGACATGGAAAGCCAGGTAACCAGTGCGAACCTGGCAAGCCATAAGAATGCACCACTTGGCAGTGTTCTGCGGCACGCATGGCCTCAGTAAATCTGTTCCAACTTTCAGCCCCCCCACCCGAATGTATGTGATGTATTTGGATGAACGGTTTGTACTGAAACTGAATTTTCGACTGCAATGTAAATTGTAGTGTACAATAAAGATTGATTGATTATTGTGATCATCTCTTAGCCTGGTGTCCAATAGATGGCCAGCTACTGCCTTCAAGTCCTTGTGACTGAAGAGAATGAGTCTGAGAGAAGGACAAAACTCACTTAAAATCCTCGTTCTTGATGAACTCTACGATGATGTCTTTCTCCGGCTGGATCTGCAGCATCTTCAGCGTGAGGCAGAGGAATGGGGTGGGCTTGATGTTCCCGCCATAAACTCCTCCCACAAACTTCAGCTCCATGGCTTTGTCCACCACCAGCTCAGCTGCATAACAAAGGAAGCTTAGATTAACGGAGGAACCAACACAAACTAATGATGGGAAGCTGGAGACTGAAAGGAACGACATAGAACCAGAACTAAGCTTTGAATGCTGAAAAAGAAAAACTGACATAGAGGTTTAGATCACAGCTGGGTTCTGGTTTGAATCTTCCAGACATGGGCAAGAAATAATCTCTGGAAATGTTAATTTACCTTTTTTCCTATAATCATCAAAGCCTGGGAATCACTGACATGACATTCAACACATTTTACAGGCTGATAATGACCTCTGATACCTTCCTCAACATGCAGACATCCTACTGAATCCTGATCGTATAACAGACTTTAACTGTTCTGAAAACATCTCTAATCCAACCCAAAGCTGGTCAATGAGGCTGTTTGATCAGAACACCTGAATCTAATGTTGTGCACTTTTAGCAGACTGACCCATCATCCCCTTAACTGCCTTTACTTCCTGTAGCACAACATCTTCAACTGAAGTTGAAAATGTTTAGAATGGATAAAAACTCATTTGGGTTTACCTGGTGATAAGCAGGATATTTAAAAACAATCAAACAGGTTATAAGTTTGTGTTTTCTTAGTATCTAAATAACAAGGTGAAATAAAATGAGCTGCTTTTAAAGTTAATTGCACATTCATGTAAAGTCTGGGACCCTCAAAAGACTAAAATAGGTTTAAACTTGAAGTCAGGATTAATCTTTGCTACAGTTAATAATGTAAACAATGCAGCCTGAATCTGGTAATACTTTATAAATCATATTCATTTAAATATAAAAACTTTGCATTTTAAAAGGTTTCACATAATTTTCCGGCTTGACTTTACAAACATGATCGCAGTGAAACATCCCTGTGGCTGTAAAATGAACTTAGCCTTCAGGAAGCTAGCTCGCTAACACACTGACCGGTCAGGCCGAAACATTCCTCCTTCCAGTATTTGGACTCATAGATTCGAGTCCGGATGATTTTCTCCACCAGGTACTGTGGGTTGGTTCCGTGGATGCTGTTTGCATCTTTAACTGTTCTGTTTGCCATCGGAGGGAAAGTCTGTTAGCGAACAGCGAGGACCGCAAGCTAACAGGAAACACTAGGAAACACTTCCGGGTCATCGTTGGCAAAAAAAACCCCAACAACAATAAGAACGTTTCATATACACTCTGTCCAGCTGGGGGCGCTGTTGCACTGAAAGTGCTCGATTTTAATTGTTTTCTTCAGTCAAGTCCAATAATGGGCTCTATGCACAGCTCCACTACTTCCTGAATTTAAAGCAGCTCCTTTGTTTCCTGTCTTTCATTACTGGACGAACTGATTAATCCAGGTGTGTCTGGCCAGTTACTTAGGTCATACACACCTGGATTAATCAGTTCGTCCAATCATGAAAGACAGGAAACAAAGGAGCTGCTTTAAATTCAGGAAGTAGTGGAGCTGTGCATAGAGCCCATTACGGAAGATGATTAGGGCCACTGAAAAAAAAAAACAAAAAAAAAACGTAACTGATTTTTACATTTAATATGGGGAAAAGGTCAGAATTCTGACTTTTTTTTCTCAGAATTCCGACGTTAATCTCAGAATACTGACCTTTTCTCAGAATTCTGACTTTAATCTCACAATGATGACATTTTTCTCACAATTCTGGTTCTAATCTCAGAATTCTGACTTTAATCTCAGAATTGTGGATCTTAATGTAGATGGGTGCCATGAAGAAAAGGGATTTGGGAGCACTCAGCTTCACTGACAAAGATCAGACCCAAACCCAATATATATATGTCAGAATTCTGAGATCAAAGTCAGAATTCTGACTTTTTTTCATACTATAGAGAAATAAAATTTAAAAATCAGTTAACTTTCTTTTTTTTTTCCAGTGGCCCTAATGTGGCCCTAAATAATTTATTTTAGTCACTCTCAAATTATGATGATAATCTACTCATTTCTAAGGAAATTAAATATTAAAAACATTAATGTTAATTGAAACTATTTTTAATCCTTGCTTATTGTTTGTTATTTTCAAAAGACTAAGTTCAGTGAAGTTTAATTTTTATATATTTTATAGGTATTTGCAACACGTCATAGAATTTATAATCGTCCTTCTCACATATAAAGCCCTAACTAACCGAGCTCCATCTGATATCAGAGATCTGATTGTTCCTTTGCTCTCTGCAGGTTTACTACTGGTTCCTACAATTTCAAAAAGTAGAATGGGAAGCAGATCTTTTAGTTTTCAGCCTCCTTTTAAACATGAAAACTGGCTCAGAGCTCATCTGATTAAGTGTTTCTTTCCCTGACAAAGCCACCATTGGAGCTATTTTACAGTTATTTTTTCTAACAGAATATTTATAGATCTGTGGTTTATGTTCCTTTGTTGTGTGTGCTCCAGTTATCTCTAGTAGGCATACAACCTACTTCTCATTTCCTGAACCAGAGCCATACATGGAGAAGCAGCTTTTAGTTCTTAAGCTCCTCTCATCTGAAATAAATTCCCAGAAAACTATCAAAGCTTTGAAACTCTCTGTTGATTTCTAAAAAATGTCTGTTTAGAGCAAAATTTAACTGTATCTAATCATAATAGTTTATGTTTTCAGCCCAACTTTGGTTTGATATAACCTTTACTTAGAAAATACCTAAAACATGGAAGTAAAATCAAAGATGTAAGTGTAAGCAGGCCAAATTCAATATTAAATTTCACATTAATATAAAAACTCCAAATGAGCCAATTTAAGATGTTGAATATTGTTTATTTTGGTGCAGTCAAGTGAAGCCTCTTTATTTACTGTTCATACATATTTAGCCAGTTCTGCCCAGATTGGATCATTGTTGCTGGTGTCCTATTGGCTTTTGATGTTTCCCTGATTTAATTCATTTCAATTCAAATTAGAAATACTTTAACAATCCTAAAGGGAAATTAAATGCAGTAACTTAGTTTTTTAAAGTAGTTGTGTTTGTGTTGATAGCTGTAGGCAGGAAGGATCTTCTGTAGCATCCTGTCTTGCACCAGATAGAAACCTCTTACTGCAGACCCTGTGTTATTGTTTAAAAATCTTGTTCTTCACTTTCTGAAAAGAGCTGGCTTTCTTAATTAGCATTTTGAGCTTTTTAAAGTCATTAACTCTGATACTGTTACCCCAGCAGATGATGGCAGGATAGATCACACTCTCCACATCAGACTTATAGTAGATATGTAGCATCTTGCTGCAAACGCTGAAGGACATGAGCTTCCTTAGACAGTACAGTCTGCTCTGTCCCCTTTTATAGACGGCCTCACAGTTGTATCTCCCATCTAGTTTGCTGTCAAGGTATTTCTACTCCTCCACCACCTCCACTTCTTCTCCCTTGATGTTAATAGTATTCAACTTGTTCCTGTTTCTTCTTAAATTTACAATCTTTTCTCTTGTTTAGTTGAAATTTAGGATCAGATGATTATTTTCACGCCATGCCACAAAGCGGTTCACCAGCTCTCTGTACTCAGCTTCTTCTCCATGTTTGATGCACCCAATGACTGCAGAGTTATCCCAGTATTTCTGCAGAGGAAAGGACTCTGTCTGGTTCTGGAAGTCAGAGGTGTACAGAATAAAAAGGAACAGTGAGTACTGTCGCCTGTGGTGATCCTGTGCTGCTGACTACTTGATTAGAAAGTTGACCTTTCAGTGTAAAACATACGGGTATGTTTTTCAGATAGTCTCTGATCCAGGCAGTTGTTGGTTTCTGACAAAGTATGTTGGACTGAATTGTTTTAATTGTACATGAGAAATCAAAGAACATGATCCTCACAGTGCTGTCTGCCTTGTTTAAATGACAGTAGGTTTGCTGAAGCAGGTGTATGACGGAATCATCAGCTCCACGGCGATAAGAAAACTGCAGGGAGGTCATGATAGCTGCTTGTTTGCTTGCTGAGGTGAACCAGCCTAATTCTAGAGGTTATGTGATTAAACTCTCAAACTACCAAACTAAAAGAGCATTATATATCAAATTCAAATGAAAAAAAATAAAAAATTCAACATTTAAAACATATGGATAGTATAATTTCTCTCTCCATTGCCCACCATCTCATAAGTCATAATTTGTCTGATGACTTGTGACATGAGCCACATGGCTTCAGTGACAAATGTGATGTGGAATGTCTACATTTCATATTTCTGGATTTAGTCATGGTTTTGTGCCTTACAAGAATGATTACAAATTACTGTAGATTGAATTTAAGCACAAGTTGTTCTACCCATGAGGGCGAGTGAGTTTGATCCAGAAAATGCATTGCTTTAAAATGCATTTCTTGTATCATTAGAGATTTTTTATCTGAAAAAAAAAGGAATGTTTTTATGTTTTCTAGGGCCCTGATTAGGGAGTGGAACTCATTCGGTAAAGAGCGGGCTGCAGTAGTTTGTTTGCTATTTTAACATCCGGAAACATTCTGTTTCTGAATGTTAATATAGCTCAGCTATGAAACTATACGATCTATTCTGTATCACTTAAAACTGATTTAAAAAAAAACCCATTATGAAACAAAACATTTTTAATACAAAATCTAATATATTTTTTGGAGGAATCCCTATAATGACATATCTTCAGTTTCATATACTCTTAAATCTTGCCTCAGTAATAGCAAAACACAAATGCAATAAACATGAAAATGCCTCTATGAAATATCTGCTTGCGCAGCAACCTGTACTGCAGGGACACAGGGGTTAATTAAGCAAACAGGAAATTAGCTTTAATATGTGCTAGGTAGGGAAATCTTGCAACAGGATGCTGAAGGTTAGATCGTTTTTATGATTGTAAATTCTGCAGACTCAAGGATATGTAATGAAATTACCTCCACTGCATCTACAGGACAACACATCCCTATGAAGCCAAATGATTCTGTATGACACACAGATGTTGCAACAGCAGTGGAGTTTAAAGTTTTCTACATGACTTTGTATCTCTTAGATTATCTAATGTTTCAGTTTCCACCGCAGCATAGTCATTGGGTATACTATGAAGACAAAATGTAGATTCTGTGGCCTGAAAATGTTTTCTGACTAATGGAACAAATGTTTTATTACTGTATTCTAACTCTTAAGATCACCTTTTTTTCTTTTTCTATATCTTTCTCAATAATTTCATTTTTACTCATTATGCAGCCTACACAAAAGAAAAATGTCATTTGTTTTCCCCTTTGCTGTCGGTAGCCACCCTGGTCTCTGCTATAGTGTTAATTTTGTTATTCTGACTTGTTTGCTTTGTAGTGTTTTTACTTTTTTTCATGTGTATCTAACAATTATTCACTCTGGTAGATTAAGGTTTGAAATAATATTTTATTGAAACATTTTTTTTCTCACTGGAAATAATACAAATGGTATAAAGGGGTCAGACAGAGGTCTTGACTTCAGCTTGTCAGGAAATCTGTAGAGGAAGCAAAAGAATAGAGTGAAGTCAAGGTGAGTATTCAACAAAGACTCTGACCCGGTTCGTTCACATTTCTACTATTGAGATGACAGCAGAGGTGCAGCTACACATTTTCTGCAAAGATGAAAAGCATAAACCTCCTCCCTCCCATCTTCAATTTTTGCAGAGCGTCAAAAGAGCTGCAGCTGTCTTGTTTGGTGCCTGCATTGCCTCAGACTGTACATATATTAAGAGTTGTGAGAATTATGGAGGAAATCATTTGGAAAGCAATTCAATTCATCTATAACAGTTCTCACACACCATGATACCACCAGAGCTCAGACAACCATGATGTATTTACCATGCTTCTCAAGGGCAACAGGTTGATCAGTTTCAGTCAGTACAGAACACCCAGATTAAACAACAGCTATGGAAATGTCAAGACTGCCTAATTCTGGTTAATTTCCTCTTCCATACATAAAAACTAGCCACTTTCTGCACAGTTTTTTTTTTTTTTGGTGCATTCAAAGTTACCACAAATCTTGCTGTTGCATACCTTTCACTAATCAAATTGTCTTGCACATAACTTTTCCGTACATCCTTCAATCCATCCATTTTATGCACGCTTTATCCCTGTTGGGGTCGCGGGGTGCTGGTGCCTATCTCTAGCTGTCCACTAGTACTTTTCTGTACATATAAAAAGCACATTTTTTCGTTTGCTGCTACATTCCTTACCAGGCTTTTAGCTAGGAATATTTCACAGGGTGTACATTTTGGTTTATCACATCTTCAGGTTTTGCCTGAACCTCCATTGCACTCCTGCTGGATTCTGCCTGTTTTCATTGGTGCGTTTCTGTTTGAGCTGGTTGCTTGACGCATGGGACTCTGAACCTGCCTTCATGCTCTGAGGATACCTGGAAGCCTGGATCCCTCTGTTCCTGTTTGGATTGGAACCTCTGATCGAGCTGAGAGCTC
>NW_015151003.1:362980-371656 GCF_000732505.1 Cyprinodon variegatus | reverse complement strand
GTCTGAAGGCAGGTTATATAGCAGTGGATCCTCTGATGATGAGATGGACCACAGGTGTGTTGGAGGCTCAGCTCAGGAGGACCCACGGCGCACTCTGCTGGAGGAAGGTGGTACAGCTCCAGATCCCAACAGCGGGGTGCTGGTGCCTATCTCCAGCTGTCCACTGGTACTTTTCTGTACATATAAAAAGTAGATTTTTTCGTTTGCTGCTACATTCCTTACCAGGCTTTTAGCTAGGAATATTTCACAGGGTGTACATTTTGGTTTATCACATCTTCAGGCTTTGCAAGGCATAAGGGGGTCAAGGGGTTTTCTCCCCAGGAAAATTAGACTCTCTGAAACTCTATTTTCTGCATTTTGAGGTGGAATATGCATCTGACTTTTTGTTGTTGTTATAACACTACTTTTGTCCTGATTATGGGAAGTATGTGTGCTTGACTAGAGGTGGAAATTTCATACGGAAGACAGGAGATCATTTTTAGGTACAATATTATGTTTCATAATATTACATATAATCAGTGTAATGCTACATTCACACCGTGATTTGAGTAGCAAAAAAGCACCTACTACTTTTTTTTACATTTTTGATGCTTGTACACATTAGGGTCTAGTAAATGTACAGATGCATCTGATGCTTCTGCTGCTCCCGTGTTTAATGGCAGAGAGTGGCTTCGGTATATTTACTGTGATCAGTGGGTAAAAAGAAGTTATAATATATTATCCATCTAAAACATTGTCTGTACAGTCAGTTCATCAAGATTACGATCCTGCCTTAAGATATTATTTTGCTGTTGGAGACTTATGGACCCCACATAAAGCATTACTATCACTGGGAAACCAGGTGCAGCTGCCTAAGGCCCATGGCGGCTTGAAGTAGCAGTAGCGCTTGTAAGCTTTAGTATGTTAGCATTTTTCAGGTATGTGGAACAAACTGCAGTTATCAGGATAATAAAAGTGAACATATTTTGCATGCAGGTTTCGACATTTTAAGTTAATTTAGGCGTTGATAAACTGTTTTAGTGGAGTACTCGTATGGCCCTGCATGAGCAGCGCTCCTGATATATCTAATGTTTCTATTCACCTTGTTGTTTTTTTTTATTATAACTTGCATAATTGTAATACTTGTTTGCACATACTTATATTTTTACTGTTACATTTCTGTTGTCTGAAGAGTTAAGAGTTAAGCAACACAATTTAATTCTAATGTGCATTTTCGTAAATGTACAGTCAATAGTTAATAGTATTTTGCTTAAGTAACCTCAGACAAATGCAGTTCATCACTAAAGATAATTCACTAAAACAAAGTGGAAATATGCGAAATTTAGGTCACCAATATGCGAATGCTTCACAACAGACACCGATAAATATTTTCCTATATATATAGCTTTTCTATTGCTATGTGCAATTTGAACGGGTGAGTTTTTATGTCTTTTTTTTAGCTGGGACCAGAAAGCAATCCCTGGGTGCATGGAGACAGATTACAGCTTACTGAGGATATTTTTGTTGCAGTTAGTTTAGCAGCTCTTATTGAAGTGCAGCAAGGGCTTATAGCAGAAGTGGTCACGCAATGTGGACCTTAGAAAGTGTATAAAAATAACAGATAAGATAATAAACAAATAAAGCACTGTACTGTACAGTGTTTTTATCTGGCTAATAAATAACCAACAAACAGCTGCTAACATGTTTACATTACTGGATATGAGAAAAATAGCAATAACACGAGAGATGTGCAGAAAATGAAAGCAGTATATTTTTTAAGTGGCTAAGATGGAAACTGTGCAAAAATCAGCATGGATGTAACAACTTATTCAAGTTGTTGACAACAGTGATGGTTATAAAGTATCACAGCTGCTGGGAGAAAGGATCTGTGACAACGCTCCCTGGTGCATTTTGGGTGCAGCAGTCTGTTACTAAAGGAGCTCTCCAGTTCTGCAACAGCTTCATACATGGGATGGGAGATATTATCCAACAGAGATGTTAATTTAGTTATGGTTCTTTTGTTTTCTACCTCCTGCACTGAGTCCAAAAGGCATCCAATCACAGACTGGCCTTCCTTAACAGCTAATCCAGCCCCTTTCTCTTAGCTATTGATAAGAGATAAGCCAATGCTCCATAGCAGACGGCTGGGGCCACAACAGAGTGGAAAAGTCTGTTCTCACCCTTCTTGTAGAGAGGCTCAGTGTTGTGAGTCCAGTCCAGTTTGTTGTTCAGGTGAATACCCAGGTACTTATAAGACTCCACTATCTCTATGTCCATTCCCTGGATGTGTCAGTGTGGTGGATCTGCTTCTGCGAAAGTCCACAACTAGCTCATTGGTTTGCCCTGCATTAATCAGGAAGTGGTTCTGCTGGCACCAGTCTACAAAGTCTTGGGTCCACTGTCTGTACTTTGAGGCATCTCCACTTGTGATGAGGCCAACTATGACAGAATCAGGACCAGCACTTTTCCCTGTGAGACCCCATACTGCAAACCAACCAATCTGAGACACAGCCCTGTGACCTCACATACTTTGGACGACCAGTGAGGTAGTCCAAAATCCACTGTGACATGTGCTGCTCCACTCCTTCTCTAGGTTAATCAGGACTTGGTGCAGGAGGTAGATGATGGCATCATCTCTCATGATCTGCCCTGATAGCTGCCCTTAATTGTTTCATGTCATTCACCTGCTTTGTTCTGCCCGGTCTCTAATCATCTCGGATCCCATCTACCTGTAGGTTCTACTTTATATTCGGCTCAGTCCAGCTATCAGGGCCAGATCATTGTTTGCTGTCTGTTTGTTTATGCCTGTTAGTTTGTCTTTTTAATTAGTTTAGTTTATTTCCAAGGTTCATGTCCCCATTCCAGTAGGAGATTATTCTTGAGCCTTTGTCTTCAGGCAAGTTTATTCCCTAGCCAGTGGTGAGAGCTTTTCAGAGTTTCCTAGTGTTTCTGATTTCCCTCTCAACCACTGGTCCTGTCTGTCCCCATCCGATCTGTTTGCCTGAACCTCCATTGCACTCCTGCTGGATTCTGCCTGTTTTCATTGGTGCGTTTCTGTTTGAGCTGGTTGCTTGACGCATTGGACTCTGAACCTGCCTTCATGCTCTGAGGATACCTGGAAGCCTGGATCCCTCTGTTCCTGTTTGGATTGGAACCTCTGATCGAGCTGAGAGCTCCTGGATCCCTGAAATGTTCCTGTCTAATCTGTTCTCCCCTGACCTGGATCGGCTTCCTGCATGTTCTCCAGGGCTGCAGACTCAGGGACACTCTGGACGGGTCAGGGCCGCATCTCGTTGGCAGTGCAACGGCTTATTCTGCCTATAATCCAGAGGATGGACTGAACTGTTAAACCAGGTAAGTTACTCAACCTGGATAATCATCTCCTGTCAGATGATCGTGGTCTCTTATCTGTGTTTCTCCCCTCCAGAGTGTCAGTGATTGGGCGGAGCCCTGCCCCCCTTCTGCAGCCACTGCGGTTGCAGTTCCACAGCTCTGTGCTTCAGTTTTTTCTGTCTGTTTGTTTTAAAAAACACATTTTGAACTTTTCTTACTGACTGTCTCACCTTGAATACTGTCCTGTTTTATGAGATCATCTGCTCTAATCCCAGGCCGGTAAGCAAACTGCAGTGGATCAAATTAAGTCTTCACCAGGGGATGAAGATGGTGTAAGACCAACCGTTCGAGGGTCTTTATCAGGTGTAAAGTCAGCTCTACCGGCCTTTAGCTGCTGAGGTCCTTTGGATGTTTTGTCTTTGGTACTGGTAGCACACAAGAGGTCTTCCATAACTGTGGTTCTTCTCCAGGCCTCAGGCTTAAGTTGAACATGTAGAACAAGATACCACATACTTTAATTATAAAATATCTCGGGAGCCTGGAGCTGATGCCATCTGGACCTGCAGCAGTTCGCACCTTGATCTTTCGCAGCTCATTCTTCACCTGTGTTGTTCCTCTTCATTGCATCTTTTGCTTTTTTACCATTCATATTGCATAGGTAAACATATTAATCGGGGTATGTAATAAAAGGAATTTGTACACATTTATTTTATACCTCCCTTTGAAGCACAAATTCATTATCAGTTTTACGGCAGTCTTTCACTCAATAATACAAAAATCACATTATTCTAAACTGTAAAGTCTTTCACAGCAGTAGCTTGTGTCACTCTAAATGCAACACAAAAACCACAAGATGTTTATCAAAAACTAGAGTGATCTATGGGTGACTGTTTCGCAACTCTTTATGTGTGTTTTTGAAAATTTTCCATTTTAAGACAGGATAACACTTAGCTGCACAGAATAAATCACCATGGTAACTTGTGTGTTACTGCTTTTGCAAAACAGGCCCCTATACTGAAACCTCAGCTAAGTAATCATTAGATCTAACTTTCTGATTTGACTTTATGAAAGATGCTAATCTAAACTGGCAGTAACAGGAAGTTCAAAGTGCACCAAGAAAACATCATATATTAGTATGCTAAAGTCTTCTACCCTTGTTTATTACAACAAAAGTACATTATGTAATTATTGCATGATTCTATATTTATAAAAACATAAAAGTATCAAAAGTTAAAAATGGAAAATAAGTTTATAAAATGCATCAGTTTACTATATTTTAGTTTTCTGTTTTACCATAGTTTGAGTTTTCTGAGTCATTCTTTTGCACTTTTAACAAGTCTCGCTCAACTTTGGCTTCTACCTTTATTCATCTGTGTACCAAGGCATCTCAAAGCTACCCAAGATAACAAAGAGCACCCAGGGAGAACTTCTAAGTGCAGGCTGGGTAATCTTAACCTCACCCTATTCCTATGAAAAACGTAGAAAGGTTTGTTTTTATTCAAGTTGTCTTAGCACAGATTTAAACTCTTTGCAGGGGCAAGGTTTGAAAGGATAAAGTAAATGGTTGGACTTCCAAATAAGTTGAAAGGATTGGATCAGCAGACAACTGAGAATAGAATAGAGTAGAAAATCCCTTTATTATCCAACAATGGGGAAATCCTGGTGTTTACAGCAACACAAAGATCATAGAAACAAAATGGTCACACACACTTTAGAAAAATATATAAGAATAAAATAATAGTGAAGAGTTAAAAGTTAATAAAATAAAATTCTGTAAAAAGTACTGTAAAGTGTTTTAACAATGCAAAAACTGTGCGACTGAAAAATAAATAATCAATTTACAGCTATGGACATCTTTACAGTAATGTACATTTAAAAATTGCAGAAACATCAGAGATTTGCAAATGGCAGCAGCATGTCATTTAACTAACTAAGGTAGAAACTGTGCAAAATCAGCAGGAATGTAAAAACTTATTGAGGTTTTTGAAGCCGGACAAAGTTGAAAGGGCCAAGCAAGTACTGAACGTCTGCTGGGTATATCTCTTGGTTAGTGTTGTAATTTTACTATTCAATGCCCATCCAGGTAGGATGTCATATTAATGATGTGGATTTATATTCTATTCAATTCCCAGCCACCTTGGAATTTATATTTCTAAAAGATGTTTATTGCCCTACCTGGTAGGGGTGGGAAATATCTAAATTAATCAGATATTATTTTGGCTGTTATATATTGTTTATGAACACACACCCTACAAGCTGTGTGTTAAAACAATAAATAAAAGAGTGATTTGACCTCTAATTATGGTCAAACAGTTAATTCTGCACATACATAGAATAAATTCACCACAACTTCTGTTCAAAATTTAAGAGTTTATTAACAAAAATCATTCAGCTCCAAGTCAAACATATATTTAAGTTTAAAACTCTTAAATAAAACTAGTAAAACTCAACTCAACTAAACTACTATGTACAAAGAGGAAGGGAAACTGGAAGTTTGGATCTACCTTTCCCCAAGGGATTTGAGCTTCACACTGAGCAAGGGATTCATCTCCACAAGAAACCGTTCAAGTACCATTGGAAATCTAATTGGCAGTCAGCTCCTCCGTTCCTCATGGAAACACCTTCACCTGGGTAAACCCTGTCCGCCCTCCAACGAGCAAGTCAATTACTGGAATAACCCTCACCGACTGGATTCAGAGAAAGACACCTTTTCTGGAAAAGTGAGTCCTTTGCCTTTATTCCCTTTTGCAAATTGAAGCTCAAATTTCACACTGAGCCTGAACTAACCACAGGAACTTCCCCTTCATTTTTCAGTCCCGGTTCACCGGTGTTCAGAGCAGCACTGGACCCATCTCTACCAGTTCACAATAAACTTGTTAAACCTTCCCCTGGTCTCTCTGTCTGGTTTTCTGCATGTGGGTCAGATCTTTGAATAAAATCACAACATTTTAGACAAATTCACAATGCAAATCCTTTATTTGGCCAAATAATGTTTTATTAAATGATTAGCTTAATCCAGAAACAATAACCCTTAGTTAGTGATTCTTTACCCTCTGTGAAATAGCTAGCAGTGAATAGACACCAGGATTCCACTAAATGACTCTGTGTTATACTTGGTAATGGGAATGTAATGAGCATCTGAGGAACACATGAACACTAATGTTATATCAATACTTGAACCCTTAGTGAAATAAAGCTTGTCCAAGATTCAGCAACAGCTAAACATATGTTTCTGTATAGCATAGCATAGCATGCAGTCCATCCTGTTAGCATTGTCTTTACTCATCAGCAAACACATGAAATGATCAACATCATCAAAAGACATATTGATTGTTCTGGAGAAAAAAAATGTTATACCATGCAACTTGTAGATATTTTCCAGGCTGCCAGGCAATTACAGCCCAAGTGGTCCACCCCCCTAGGCCCAGTATGACACCCCCCAGCGTCCTCCAACCTGACTGCAGGCATAGGCCACTCACAGGATCAGGGCAGGTAGTAAGGCAGACCTACACCACAGGCTGAGATGCATCTGGGCAGGGTGATTATATCTAAACCTGTTGTATAGCAACGCCAGTGAGCTAGCACCCCAAAAGGACTCCAAGTTTGAAGACGTTTTGCTTCCCATCTAGGAAGCTTTTTCAATTAAAATTCACATTTTGAAAGTTGGAAACAAATTCCAAAGTATTGTTTTTTTTATTTTCTTTTTTTGGAATGACTATGACCTGGATGACGGACACCAGCATTATGAATAATCCTTGAGACAGAATCTGGCTTGTTTTGGGAAGAAGCTATGTCTGGTCTACAAACACCCTCACACAGGGGAATTGTGTGGCCTTGCAGGTGAAATAGACAGAGTGAAAGCTTTTATAGTGAGTGAATAGTATAAATTAATATATGAAATAAGAGAAACTAAATTTTCCGGCCACAAAGATGCTGACTAAGGTTTTTTTTTAATCAAAATTGGAGCATAGGCAATCTCCTTCCCAAGATCCTATGTGTGTGTGGTGGTGTGATAGAGCAGGTGAGGGGAAGCATCAGAGATGAGGAGAAAAGAACTGGGGAACAGAATTTTTCCATTGAGCCAGCTCCCCTACTGTCCCCACTAGACACCCTGTTCTCCACACTCCACCAAGTGAGCAAGGGCCAAGCACCAGGGGCAGACCACAACCCAGACCGGGGGTCCCCAGCACCTCCCACCACTCCCCAACCCTCAGATCCCAACTCGGGCTCAAATACCCCATTCCCAACCTGAGAGAGGGAGAGCCAATCCCTGGAAAAAGAGCGGCCAGGGACAGGGAGCAGAGGTGATAGAGGACATCACCAGATCCCAAGCTGATCCCCTCCCCACACAACATGGGAGGTCTAACCACTTCTTTACTTAGACCTTTAACAATATTTTTTATTGCATATTTTGTAGCTTGCTGTTTCGGGAGGCTGGTGTTTGGGAACCCCCTGTGTTTAAGGTCTGTTCCACAATTGGCTTTAATCAAAATGTGATTGAAAATTCACAGGAATAAACAAAAAGCAGTAGATGTGTATTCTTATTAATACAGCTGAAATGAACTTGTCTTGGTGACCACGTAAAATCATACTTTCTGTAGTAATCATTTGATAAAAAAACTGTTTTTTTTTTTTTTATTTAATCTATATTTACACTCCTAGAAAAGGGTTAATGTGTTGTGTTGCAATCAGATCTGCAAAGAACATTTGTATTTAACAGGCAGGAACCGAACTATAGGAAGTGGTCAATGATAGCAATCAAAAGTTCCTGTTTAACAAGGTTTAATCAGGAAGTTCAGCATATATGGACTTACTTATGTGCCTTTAAAAAAAAAATACTAACCTCACAAAGCAAGTTATGCTATAACCCTGATTGACCTATTTGCCCTCAGTAACATGCACACAGATCAATTAGCACTTAGAAAATAAACATCTAGAATTAAAACCACCACCTTTTCTTTTGCAAAACCACCATCAGTTACCCACTGAACAAAAGTTGACCCTAAGATGACATCAGATACAGACAAAACACATAATCTGAAGTTCACTGATTAAAAGGGACTTTGTTAAAACTCAGGGCTATGTTAATAAGCAAGGACCTTCATTATAAATACATGACTTAAATACAAAAAAATTAAGTTCACTCTTAATTCGAATTCCTTCATAGTCAGATGGTTGTCAATAAGAAGTACACAGGGTAAAGATTGTTTTTAAGTTCTTAATTTTACTGTAAGTATGACTTATACAAAACTTTTCAAGATTTCAGGGTAGTTTGACAATTTTTTTTCAGCTGTTATAGTTATCAACTCTGACAAACTGTGTTTGCTTTTGAGTGGAAACCTTGTATGTCTAAAACCATTCCTT
>NW_015151003.1:357211-361543 GCF_000732505.1 Cyprinodon variegatus | reverse complement strand
GGTTGTTCCTGTCAGGGTTTTGGTTGAGGTTTTGAGGACCCATATTCAGAGGCTAGGAGGCAGAGGTGAGTTCTTGTAGTCTTAATGAAGTTATTACAGGTGACAAAAATCCTACTTAAAAATGCAAAACAAACCAGAACCATGGAGACATCAGGGAAAACATGCACGAAGAGCCAGGGAAACACAAGGAAAGACGAGGAACCAGCACTGAGGAACTGCACAGGGAGAGTTTATGGCTACGTTCACACTGCAGCCTGAAGTGACCCAAATCTGATTTTTGTGCCCATATGCGACCTGATTCTGATCTTTTCATGACAGTCTGAACAACACATATCCGATTTTTTCAAACAGACCCAGGCCATTTGACTATGTGGTCCTGAATCCGATACGAATCTGATATTTTCAAATATCTGAATGGCGGATTCATCCGACCTGAACGTCATTAATAGCAGACAAAGGTCCCTATTCTGCGTCTTGCTACTCAGAAGCGGC
Source organism: Cyprinodon variegatus (assembly GCF_000732505.1). NCBI lineage: Eukaryota > Metazoa > Chordata > Actinopteri > Cyprinodontiformes > Cyprinodontidae > Cyprinodon > Cyprinodon variegatus. Next base: position 361,051 of record NW_015151003.1, on the reverse strand, counting down.
AAGAAAAACAACAACCATGGCAGATGATGATGCAGAGAGCAGTATTTATGTTTAACCATATTGAAAAGATTGTGTTTTTATGGTTAGAAAAGACTAGATGCGCGCCGGCACTACCATCAATGTTTACTTCCGGAAAAAAAGAGCACGCTGGCCTGTGACGTCATTGCGTCCTCTACTGCGCATGCGGGACTCTTGCGTTGTATGATTAAAGTTCACACAGGAGATCACATACAAGTCACATATATTTGGAAATATGAACGGCAAGGTAAAAAAATCGTATTTCGCAAAAAAATCAAAATTGAGCATCAAGGCCTGCAGTGTGAACGTAGCCTATATGGGAGACTGAACAAAGAGAGACTAATGAGCTGATTGGGAGCAGGTCTGAAGAGAGGCTTCTAGAAGGAGCTAGGGAAAAAGAGACAAACACCAGAGGGCAAGCAAAGGAAAACCTAAGAACTCAAATATATCCAGAAAATATCAATAAAGCTGGAAAACTAAGAAAACAAGGATCAATGGGAAACTGAAAACTCACAGAAAACTTAAATGAACCAAGACTGTGACATCTAAAAGGAGCTAGGGAAAAGGAGACCAATACAAGAAGGCAACAGAGGGCAAACAAAGAAAAACCTAAGAACTCAAATAATCAAGAAAACACCAATAAAGCTAGAAAACAAATAAAACATGGATCAATGTGAAACTGAAAACTCACAGAAACTTAACAGAACCAGGATTGTGACATTTCCATTGAACTGGTCAGAAACTCCTGTTTCCCCCTACACTGAGTAGCTAAAAGCTGATTTGTTCTGTTGGTGTATTTTGGTTGTCATTTCTCTTAACTGGGGTTGGCTGGTTGGTTTACTGCTTTAGTCCATCCCCACCATCCTGAGGCCTGCTGAGGTTTATTACTTCTTCTTGGCTATCAGCTGGTGCACTGCTACAACATCTATGCTGGAAGCCCTTCATATTCAATGTCCACATTTGACTATCGATGATTAATGTGATGTTGAATTCATTTTACCATTCGTTAGATTACCTCAAGGTTTTATGGAGTAACTTTTAACTGACACTGCTGCTAATTGATGGGGATTCTTTTAACGTTTCATCATTTCAGTCTTGATTGTGAAAGTATATAAAGAACTCCTTAAGATTACTGTTTTGCTGCTTCAGTGACTCACTGATTTATAAATAAATTTTTGGCCTTTGATTGAAAAATGCATGATTAAGTATAATTTACAAATTATAATTATCAACTATATTCATTATCANATGTCCACATTTGACTATCGATGATTAATGTGATGTTGAATTCATTTTACCATTCGTTAGATTACCTCAAGGTTTTATGGAGTAACTTTTAACTGACACTGCTGCTAATTGATGGGGATTCTTTTAACGTTTCATCATTTCAGTCTTGATTGTGAAAGTATATAAAGAACTCCTTAAGATTACTGTTTTGCTGCTTCAGTGACTCACTGATTTATAAATAAATTTTTGGCCTTTGATTGAAAAATGCATGATTAAGTATAATTTACAAATTATAATTATCAACTATATTCATTATCAAAGAGGTAAAGTTAAAAAAAATAAAAATCAGAATGAGAATGTCTGCTGATTGACCCCCCACCACCACCACCACCACCACACCCTTATCCACTCTCTATTTTACAGCAGATTTAGGCTCCAATCAGGTGGATCATCTCCACATACTCCTCTCCATAGCAGTTTGACCCAATATACTGCAAATTAAAAGTCCCATAATAATTTAATAACACTTAATCATACTTTGTTCAGACCACATTAAAGAACACTGTGAGAGAAACCGCCCTCATAGTTCTATAGGCTCTGTGATGGCTTTTAATGTTATACAAAATATTTCAGTTCAGTCATTTCTTTTAGTTTTACTTGTGTAGAGAATGTCTACTGTCCAGCTTCATTAATTTGTGTCGGCCTGTATAGATGTGTTTTCCTTTTTTGATATTATTCTATTTATATATTGTTTCTAATGGTGCAAATATGTTTAAATGTGCACAAAATCTATCTGCATAATCTGAAATTTATTATATTGCCTCCTTTTAGGCCACAATGAGCACATAATTTGTTTTGTGTGTGTGTGCGTTTTTGTACTGGACTTTAAGAAGTGCCTAAAAAGACTGTACTGTGCTGTGCAGCACCATGTTAGTTTACCTTCAAGATAAAAACAAAGTGCAGAAATAAAGAAGTTGTCCTTATTGACTCTTGTGAAAACTATGATGCTTACAAAATCTATGACTCTTGAATTAAAAATATGTCTCACATCTAACATAACCCTAACATCTATAGGTTCCCATAGAAAATTACACACCATTTCTAATGTTTTACCCATGTCAGGAATCAGCCTAAATGTATGAAACCATAAGTTCAGCAAAACCAGCTACCGGTTTGAATTAGTTCACCGAAGAATTCTTAGACTTAGACAAACACTATTGTCTTTTTGTATACATAGAGTGTATACTAAACGAAATGTCTTTATATAGCTTTCAGATAGTGTTTGTTTTTTGTTTGAGCAGCAGCGTAGCATTAACTTGACTTAGATTAAAGGCTATCCAGCTTTCTGAACCTCGAAAAACTAGGATATGCAGATATTTACCACAACAATTTTTCCTGAGACCACACTCACACACACACACCAGGTCAAAAACTGATTGTAATATTTATAAGGAATAATTTACTCAATAGATGCTGAAGAGAAAAAATAGCAAAGGTAGGTTTTATTAAGGAACAGTAAAACAGAAATGTAAATGCTTCACGTTTAATGCATTAAATTCAAATTCAGTCTAATGCTGATTTCGGTTGCATAATCTCTTTAATCCAATCCATATATTCAGGTATCTTGGTGTATTTGGTCAGATCTTCCTGATGTCCTGAGATCACTCCATAGGCCTTTCCATTCTCGCAGACTAATGGACCACCAGAATCTCCCTGAAAGCACATACAGAGCATGTGATGAGTGTTAAAATGAAACAGATAGATTGTTTGTATGAGAAAGACAAAAAAATTAAAAAATAAATAAGATGAGGAAGCAGAAATGAGCATGCCTACCCCAGCTGGTCCCTTCTTCCCTTTGGAATAGAAAGCTTTTTCCTCGGTACACATTTCATCGTCAGTGAGAGTCACATTGACCTCCATGAGTTTTGAAGAAGTTTTACCATTGTCTGTTATTCCCCAGCCAATGACTAAACACATTTTCGGAGAGTTGTCAGCCTTGTCTGCCATTGCAATTGGTTTCATTCTTTTTTTGCAAGCAGCTCTGTTGGACAACTAGATAAAAATGGAAAAAACATTAGACTGGAATCCCAATGTGATTTTTAAAAAAATTATTTGTGAATGGCTTGTTTAAAAAATACTGTAAATAGTAAAACTTATTCTGCCAATTTAAATAAGTCAACAAACATTTTTAAAACTATATTACCTTCAATAGCATGATGTCATTTGTGAGAGTTTTTTCATTGTAATCCTCATGTGGAAAATGTTCTTTAACAGAAGAACATTTCATCCCGTTGTCATCAAGTCTGTTCATCCCAAAACAGACATTATAGGACCTAAAAAGAGAAAGTAAGGAAGGAAATTCTTAACTAATATTTATGCAACATAATTTGGGTATAGATATATATATTACGTTTAACTGACTTGGCCTTGCAGTGGGCGGCAGTCATTACAAAGTCTTCTCTCACAAGGAATCCACCACAGGTGAAATTTACATTATTTCCATCATTATTTTCATCATAGCCTTCCACATACACCATGTATGGTCTGCTCTTGTTTTCACTCTCATGGCCTCCAATGATTCTTCCTGCATGAGCT
>NW_015151003.1:355913-356931 GCF_000732505.1 Cyprinodon variegatus | reverse complement strand
TGACATTTTAAAACTGGCATCCGATGAATCAAAAAGAAGTTATACATTAGATAAATATATGCATAGGTTTGATACTAGCATAAAATGCACTCACCTTGACTATTTAAAGCAAGCACAAGTACCACCAATACCAAGTTGCAGTATATGCACATGATGATTTTGCAATCTGAGCTGTCGTCAAGGAGTAGCAAAAAAAAATCTCTTGCTGTTTCTACTCTTTATACGCTTCCTCTCATGTAAGGGATGATGATGTTCTTGTCTGTTTTGCATATGCAGTCATACAGCTCTGACCCACATTGAAGCTGTATCACCTCTAGAGGTTGGAAAAAAAACATCTCCTTATAAAACAAACTTTTTTAAAAAGAGGATTGATTGTTTGCAGTGAAAGTGACTCGTCATAAATGTTAATGAGGATATTATCATTAAAAAAATGGGATTGTAAATATGAGAAATTTCCTTTAGTTAAACCATCTACATTGATTTCAATTAACTACTAAAACATGTTCAATACAAAGGAAGGTAAAAAGATGAATTTCAATGTATGCTGCTGGCGAAAAGCCAACCATGTTTTTCTTTAGCCAGTGTATTTGTTATACTTTGGTTATTGTTTTGGATTAGAACTAATTACACACACACAATTGTGCATTTCTTTTAGTAACTCTTAAGTCACTAGTCAGCACCATAACTAATTCCAAATGCTGCCGCTGATTATGCCCAATCCCTCCTGCCCTGGCTACAACATTCTGGCCAGCTGCTAGCCCTGTCTGACCTTCATGGCAGTTGCAAGCCGTGTCTGAACTTTTGGGCAGGTGCAAGCTATGTCTTTCCTTTTGGACATTTAAAGGCCACTTCCAAACTTCTAGTCAAGAGGTCTTCAACAGGGGGTCAGCGTGTTAGGAATCCAGTTTGTGTGGTCTGTTTTTGTGGTTGTTTGTGTGTTTTTTTCCCTCCACCACCAGGTGGTGCCCTGTCCTCATTGGCCCTCCCTGCACACCTGCGGCTCATTGGACCATTATCT
>NW_015151003.1:348854-354373 GCF_000732505.1 Cyprinodon variegatus | reverse complement strand
AGTGACCACGCCTATCTGGAAAAAAATGATAACAAACATGTGAGTAACTAACCTGGTCTTATAGTTCAGTCCAATCCCAGAGGGTGAGGTTGATTCCAGCCGGCCAGATGACAACGGGGCACAGCGGTCGCCACACAGAGGGTCCCAGATGCTGATGGGCGGTCGGAGGACAGACAGATTAGGACCAAGCAGACAAATGTAGGCAGGATAATCCAGAGGGTGAAGGCAAAGCAGATGTCTGTAATGTGCTAATTTGTCAGAGATTCATAATACAGGGTCCACAGGAACCCACAAAACTGCCCCAAATCTACAACTTTAGACCGGTAAAGCTCTTGCTTCAGCAGTAACTGATTTTCAAAGTTTTTTGCTGTAAGATTTGCTCTCTTTGCTGTGAAGAGCAACCCGGCTGAACTAAAAAGCCTCTAACAGGCAGCTGAGGCTGGAAGGCCTGTGTTGAGTTCAGAGACAGCTTCTTAATGTTTAGGAAGGAGTTCAGCAGGTCCATGCTGAACCTGAAGTTCACAGAACACCAGAGAGAAATGGGGGAAGGAACCAGATGAGTGCGAGAAGGAGGAACTTCAGGTCCATGCTGAAACCATCATAACATTCTATTTCATTTATGGCCACATTAAGAAAACATCTATACCTGTAATGCTTGCATTCCCAACTCAATTATACTTTTGATACTCTGAACTAGCTAATTCTAAGCAACTGCTAACAAGCCAAGAGCTCGCTTATACATAAATAATAAAATAAACCGTTTGGGATGCCGGAGACAAAAACACATGCGCTAACTTACCGCCACATGTTTTCGTGAATTGGATGTTGATGTTTTAAAAGCCGAAAGCACCGTTTTGCTAGGCAGGCACATGTTGCACTGCATTATCACATTGTTCCCTTTTGTGCATTTGAAAACAAATAATCCATCCAAATATGGCCAAGGGTTTTCCTGGCTTTCGTCTCCAGAATGTGTTTCCTCTTCGGGCCTTTCTTCATCCATACTCTCTACGTTGTGATTAGCAACTGCCATCTCTCAAAGCGCAGTACTGGATTATGAGACAATACAAAGGGTAATTCTAAGGCAGGGCCACGCATTAAGTTTTGGTTCTGTGACACAGGGGTTTAAATTTCCAGCCACATTTAATTTTATTCACCAACATTATATTTTTTATTTTTTACTCAGTAACGTGAGGGGATTTTAAATGTAGCGAATGAAACTACTTAGGTCAAAATTTACTCGAGTACAAGTAAAAATTAAATATTTCAAAAACTACTCAGAAAATTACAAATTACTCATATAACGTACTCAATTACAGTAATGTGAGTAAATGTCATTCGTTACTTTCCACCCCTGGACTGATTCCATGTGTTCATTTCATTGTGTGGATGATTGCTGATTAACTGACTGCTGTTTTTGCAGGCTTATTGAAATTTAGTCCCTCCCCCCTTTTGCTGTGAGGAATGGTTGTTCCTGTCAGGGTTTGGTTGAGGTTTTGAGGACACAAATGCAGAGGCAGGGAGGCAGAGGTGAGTTCTTGTAGTTTTAACAAAGTTATCACAGGTAACAGAGACAGGAATCCAAAAATNGTTTTTGCCAGTATTGGGCAGCTGTGGCTACAATGTAGCTTGCCACCATCAGTGTGTGAGTGTGTGCGTGAATGGGTGAATGAATGTAGTGTAAAGCGCTTTGGTCAAGTCTCCTAACTTGAATAAAGGCGCTATATAAGTACATGCCATTTACCATTTACCATTTTACTCTAGCCCAGCTTAGTTTAGCTGAGTCTAACCTAGCTTTGTTTCTCTGAGTCTTAAATTGTTTTTGTCTTTGCTCTTCGGCAGAAAGCTTTCCTGTGTTACTGGTTTCCTGGACCTTCACCTGGAAGGAAAAAATGAGTTACACTGAACAGGGGAAAACCTCCACATGTTTCGTTCAAGTCCCATCGGAAATCCGAGTCACAGTCCAATCAATTACTCCTCCGGGTCCAACGCTTCTCAGCCTGTCTGCCCTCCAACTTGTGCACTATTCTCTGGATTTACCACACAGACTGGATTCATGGACTAACAAGGCCCCCCTCTAACTTCCGGGTTACCAGCTCACTGAGTTCCAGATCCAACTCCTGTTTTATCCCCCTCAATAAACCTGTAATAATAAAATAAATAAAACAATAAAACTTTTCTGCACTCCCTGAGTGGTTAGTCTGCATATGGGTCAGATTCGTTAAACCGATCATGACACCTTGACCCCTAGGAGGTCCACAGAGGTACTGCATGGGGGTCGCGAAAGTTTTGGTTAATATTCCCCCCTGAAATTTTTTCCACTAATTGAAATGTCTTTAAATACACATTAACATGAATTCAACACACTGTAGTAAAAAGATAAATGGAGGCAGAAGGTTTATTTCACTCATCAATGCACTCATTCAGCTACACACAGAAGCTCTTTCAAGCTGGGCACAGTTTCATTCACAACACCTGTCCCATCAATGAGAAATCAGAATGAGAAAAACTTTAATAATTCCAGGGTGAAATTACTTTCATTACATACTAAGGTTTTTATCAAAATTGGGGCATAGGCCATCTCCTTCCCAAGATCCTATGTGTGTGTGGTGGTGTGATAAAGCAGGTGAGGGGAAGCATCAGAGATGGGGAGAAAAGAAGTGGGGAACAGGGTTTTCCCATTGAGCCAGCTTCCCTACTGACCCAAGTAGGCACCCTGTTCTCCACACTCCACCAAGTGAGCAAGGGCCAAGCACCAGGGGCAGACCACAACCCAGACCGGGGGTCCCCAGCACCTCCCACCACTCCCCAGCCCACAAATCCCAACTTCAGCTCAAATACCCCATTCCCAGCCCGAGAGAGGGAGAGCCAATCCCTGGAAAAAGAGCGGGACGGGGAGCAGAGGTGATAGAGGACATCACCAGATCCCAAGCTGATCTCTTCTCCACATCACATTGGGAGGTCTAACCACTCCTTTACTCAGACCTTTAAGAATATTTTTTATTACATATTTTGAAACTTGCTGTTTCAGGAGGCTGATGTTTGGAACCCCCTGTGTTTATGGTCAGTTCCACAATTGGCTTTAATCAAAATGTGATTGAAAATTGAAAAGAATAAACAAAAAGCAGTAGATGTGTATTTTTATTAACATAGCTGAAATGAACTTGTCTTGGTGACCACATAAATGATACTTTCTGTAGTAATCATTTGATTAAAAAAACTGTTTATCTTTTTTATATTTAATCTGTTAGGAATCCAGTTTGTGTGGGTTTTGTTTTTGTGTCTTTCTCATCCTCTATCACCAGGTGGTGTCCTGTCCTCGTTGGTCCTCTCACACACCTGCGGCTGGTTGACTCATCACTGAGGACTATTTGAGCCATGGACTGTCACTACCTCGACGCCAGAGTGTTTGCCAGTTTTGGGAAGCGTTCCTGCAAGCTGGATATTTGGCTTTCTTCCCCTGGAAGTCTCACACTGAGCAGGGGATAAACTTCCAAAAGTTCCGTTCAAGTCCTCCTGGATTCCCAAGTGACAGTCCGCTCAATAGCTCCTCTGGGTCTAACCAAGTCTATACCTGTCCGCCCTCCAACGAATCTCAACCGCTGGAAAAACCCACACCGACTGGATTCTGGGAGGAAAGTTTTCTCCACTTACATGAATCCCGTTTACTCTGTCTCTCCAAGCCATCGTTCAAAGTTCCCACGGATCCTGAACTAACCACTAATACTTCCCTTCCCTCTTCCAGTTCCGGTTCACCGTTTCACTGTTTTCTGAATCCAACCCAGCAGGTTTCATCAATAAACCTATTCACACTTTTCCCTGGTTATCTGAGTAGTTTACTGCATGTGGGTCAGATCTCTTAAGAAAATCATGACATAATCTATATCTATACTCATAGGAAAGGGTTAATGTGTTGAGTTGTGATCAGATCTGCAAAGAACATTTGTATTTAACAGGCAGGAACTGAACGATAGGAAGTGGTCATTGATGGCAATCGAAAGTTCCTGTTTAACAAAGTAAAATCAAGAAATTCAGCATATATGGACTTACTTACATACCTTTTCTTAAATACTGACATCACAAAGCAAGTTATGCTATAACCTCATTGACCTATTTGCCATCAGTAACATGCAAACGATCACACACCAATTTGTAGATCCATAACCACTTTGAAAATAAACATCTAGAATTAAAACCACAACTTTTTGTATTGCAAAACCACAATTTGTCTACCCACTAAGCAAAAGTTGACCCTAAGATGACATCAGATACAGACGAAACACACAATCTAAAATTCACAGATTAAAAGGGACTTTGTTAAAACTCAAGGTTATGTTAATAAGCAAACACCTTCATTAGAAATACATGACTTAAATACAAAAAAATTACGTTCAGTCTTAATTTGAATTCCTTCATAGTCAGGTGGTTGTCAGTAAGGTTTACACAGGGTAAAGATAGTTGTTTAGTGCTTAATTTTACTGTAAGTATGACTTATACAAAACTTTTCAAGATTTCAGGGTAGTTTGACAATTTTGTTTCAGCTGTTATAGTTATCAACTCTGACAAACTCTGCTCTTCATGATAAGATGGATAATGGCAGCAGCGTCGGGGGTGAAAGTTATATGGAATGGTTTGGTACTGCATGCTCAACTCTGTTCTTCCAGCTGTGCTTGTGCAAAAATGCCTCTTTGCGCTCGCATAGTTCCGACGCTGTGCTTTACGCTCCACAACGATAGTTATGTAGGTTATCTGTGTATTTTTTTTTTTATCAGACTCTATGACACAAATTCTTAGAAATAAAGCAAAAAATTGCCAAAGTAGAAAGAAGAAAGTTTTTGTTCTTTGACTTTTTTGGAGTAATGAAGATTTTATTGATCTGAGTGTAATTGTTACACTTCTGAGAATGATGGGCCAACTCTTCTCCAGTGCAACACATTTATTTTTGTAGAGACTGCAGAACAGAAAATACAGCAGATTAAAACAGCTGCTCTGTGCACCCTCTCTGCTTCATCCAACGCTGACCAGTTTCTTCTGCTGGCCAGAGCGTCAGCAACTAGCACAAGCAGCACCGAGCGCCCTCTTCTGGCAGACCTTAAACTCCTAACTAATACAACAAAATAAAACTGTGGTCTGTGACCACAAAGGGTCCTTAAACAATAAAATAAAATGGAGGGCTACTATTTTAATTATCTTAACAATTTAATATTGCCACATAATGCACAATTAATAGATCAGGAAGTGTTTGCTTTTGAGTGGAAACCTTGTATGTCTAATACCATTCCTTTATTGCATGTTTTGTTAGCTGGTCTGTTTGCTATATAAACCAATATGATGTGTTGAACTAGACCTCCTATAAATCAAAGGTTTCTGCCTCACAGCAATGATGAACAATTGTATTATCTACACAAGAGCTGTCAGTCTGGTAAAGAATCTGGTTGTTATTAAATATTGTAAAGGTTAGCTGTTTCTTTAAGTACACCAAAAAACTGACTAAAACCTTTTTGAGTTTTAGTCGACTAAAA
>NW_015151003.1:340278-346990 GCF_000732505.1 Cyprinodon variegatus | reverse complement strand
CACACACACACACACACACACACACACACACACACACACACACACACACACACACACACACACACACACACACACCAGGTTAAAAATAGATCCTAATATTTATAAGGAATAAACTACTCAATAGTATGTTGAAGAAAAAAAATTGCAAAGGTAAGTTTTATTAAGGAACAAAGAGGGACAATTATTATTTTTTTCTCATTTCAATCAAACAAAAAGTTAAATGCTTCAAGTTGAATGCATTAAATTCAAAATCAGTCTAATGCTGATTTCAAGGTTGCATAACCTCTTTAATCCAATCCATATATTCAGGTATCTTGGTGTATTTGGTCAGATTTTCCTGATGTCCTGAGATCACTCCATAGGCCTTTCCATTCTCGCAGACTAATGGACCACCAGAATCTCTCTGAAAGCACATACAGAGCATGTGATCAGTGTTAAAATGAAACAGATAGATTGTTTGTATGACATAGACTAAAAAATAAATAAGATGAGAAAACAGAAATGAATATTCCTACCGCAGCTGGTCCCTTCTTCCCTTTGGAACAGAAAGCTTTTTCCTCGGGACACATTTCATCGTCAGTGAGAGTCACATTGACCTCCATGAGTTTTGAAGAAGGTTTACCATTGTCTGTTATTCCCCAGCCAAGGACTACACACATTTTTGGAGAGTTGTCAGCCTTGTCTGCCATTGTAATTGGTTTTATAATTTCTTTAGCAGCTCTGTTGGACAACTAAATAAAAATGGAACAAACATTAGACTAGAATCCCAATAAGAATAAAAATAATAATTTAAAAAAAATACTGTAAATAGTTAAAATATTGATATATATTCTGCCATTCAAATAAGTCAATATAATTTTTTAAAACTACATTACCTTCAATAGCATGATGTCATTTGTGAGAGTTTCTTCATTGTAATCCTTATGTGAAAAATGTTCTTTAACAGATGAACATTTCATCCCGTTGTCATCAAGACTGTTCATCCCAAAACAGACATTATAGGACCTATAAAGAGAAAGTAAGGAAGACAATTCTAAATCTTAACTAATATTTATTGCAACATAATTTGGGTATAGATATATATATTACGTTTAACTGACTCGGCCTTGCAGTGGGCGGCAGTCATTACAAAGTCTTCACTCACAAGGAATCCACCACAGGTAAAATTCCCTTTTTCTTCATCATAGCCTTCCACATGCACCATGTATGGTCTGCTGTGTTCTGCACTCTTATGGACTACAATGATTTTTCCTGCATGAGCTGTTTGACATTTAAAGTGGATAGAGTCCAGGACAGAGTGGCCATCGATTACAGCAGTGACTGTGAACATAATTCAAAATAGTTACATCTATACGGAAATGTTAACCTACATATGACCAGAGTTGCATAACTCAACAGAAAGTAGTTTCAAGATTACCTAAACAGTGAGAAATTGTCTTTGGTTTAGTGTATTATAACCTATGAAGTTTAAAAGGCACAGCGTTGTTCACATTTACTCACTAACAACTTTCTATAGTGGGTATTTGTATGAAAACAACATATTCTATCATTTATCAGTTTTCCTTATTATAATTCACTATTGTTGTGATGATTGACATCCGAACAGTGTTATGACATTTTAAAACTATCATCAGATGAATCAAAAAGAGGTTATACATTAGATAAATATATGCATAGGTTTGATGCTAGCATAAAATACACTCACCTTGACTATTTAAAGCAAGCACAAGTACCACCAATACCAAGTTGCAGTATATGCACATGATGATTTTGCAATCTGAGCTGTCGTCAAGGAGTAGCAACAAAAATCTCTCGCTGTTTCTACTCTTTATATGCTTCCTCTCATGTAAGGGATGATGATGTTCTTGTATGTTTTGCATATGCAAATCATACAGCTCTGAACTGCATTAAAGCTGTATCACCTCTAGAGGTTGGAAAAAAAAAACCCCCTAAAAAAAAAAACTTTTAAAAAACAGTTTTGATTGTATTGCAGTGAAAGTGACTCGTCAATGATGGCAGCATAAATGTTAATGAGGATATTAACATTAAAGCAAAATGGGATTGTAAATATGAGGAATTTCCTTTAGTTAAACCATCTACATTGATTTCAATTAATTACTGAAACATGTTCAATACAAAGGAAGGTAAAGAGATGAATTTCGATGTATCCCCCATCATTTACACAAAAATATTTTAACACCATAACCTTCACTAAGTTGCTTGTCACTACAAGAATGTAAATTAGTAATTGTTTTATTTGTTTAGCTTTTGTAATCAAAAGGTCACAAAAAGAACAAGAAATTAGGAATTATTAACAGTATTATATTAACATAAAAATAACTCCAGAACAGTGACTAAAAATTATTACAGCGCAAGATGGAGAGATCAATTGTGAGTTGAGAAATCAACAGCTTTGTCAGTGATGAAGTGCTGCATCAACCAGCCCAGCCTGCTGGCGAAAGCCAACCATGTTTTTCTTTAGTCAGTGTCTTTGTCATACTTTAGTTATTGTTTTGGATTTGAACTAATTACACCCACTCAATTGTGCATTTACTTTAGTCACTCTTCAGTCACTAGTCAGCAACATAACTAATTCCAACTGCTGCCACTGATTATCCCCAAGTCTCTCCAGCTGTTCTGGCAACAACCTTCTGGGCAGCTTTTAGCCCTGTCTGAGCTCTGGGCAGCTACAAGCCATGTCTGACCTTTAGGGTAGTTGCAGGCCATGTCTGAACCTTTAGGGTAGTTGCAGGCCATGTCTGAACTTTTGGGCAGGTGTAAGGTACTTCTGACCTGCAGGACTGCTAATCCCTGTTCAGGGAGCCCTCAGCCTGCCTTTTTCCGTACTGTTACACCTGCACTCCATGATGGTCCTCCCCCAGAATTTGAGCTCCCTTTGTAGCTCCATTTGGTGGGGAGTTCATTTGGACAATGTATCTCCTTAAAAGCAGATGATCTGCCGCGGTGTCTGTCTTATTCATGTGTAAGATAAAAAAGGTTTAAACCAGCCTAGTGCTTTTCCTTTAATTCCAATGAAATATTCAAGTCTTTCTAAAAGATTATGATCCCTTGAGTCAAATGCAGCACTGAGATCTAATAGAACAATTACAGATACAAGTCCATCATCTGAGGCTAAGAAAATATCATTAGTGACNTCCACTTACATGAATCCCGTTTACTCTGTCTCTCCAAGCCATCGTTCAAAGTTCCCACGGATCCTGAACTAACCACTAATACTTCCCTTCCCTCTTCCAGTTCCGGTTCACCGTTTCACTGTTTCCTGAATCCAACCCAGCAGGTTTCATCAATAAACCTATTCACACTTTTCCCTGGTTATCTGAGTAGTTTACTGCATGTGGGTCAGATCTCTTAAGAAAATCATGACATAATCTATATCTATACTCATAGGAAAGGGTTAATGTGTTGAGTTGTGATCAGATCTGCAAAGAACATTTGTATTTAACAGGCAGGAACTGAACGATAGGAAGTGGTCATTGATGGCAATCGAAAGTTCCTGTTTAACAAAGTAAAATCAAGAAATTCAGCATATATGGACTTACTTACATACCTTTTCTTAAATACTGACATCACAAAGCAAGTTATGCTATAACCTCATTGACCTATTTGCCATCAGTAACATGCAAACGATCACACACCAATTTGTAGATCCATAACCACTTTGAAAATAAACATCTAGAATTAAAACCACAACTTTTTGTATTGCAAAACCACAATTTGTCTACCCACTAAGCAAAAGTTGACCCTAAGATGACATCAGATACAGACGAAACACACAATCTAAAATTCACAGATTAAAAGGGACTTTGTTAAAACTCAAGGTTATGTTAATAAGCAAACACCTTCATTAGAAATACATGACTTAAATACAAAAAAATTACGTTCAGTCTTAATTTGAATTCCTTCATAGTCAGGTGGTTGTCAGTAAGGTTTACACAGGGTAAAGATAGTTGTTTAGTGCTTAATTTTACTGTAAGTATGACTTATACAAAACTTTTCAAGATTTCAGGGTAGTTTGACAATTTTGTTTCAGCTGTTATAGTTATCAACTCTGACAAACTCTGCTCTTCATGATAAGATGGATAATGGCAGCAGCGTCGGGGGTGAAAGTTATATGGAATGGTTTGGTACTGCATGCTCAACTCTGTTCTTCCAGCTGTGCTTGTGCAAAAATGCCTCTTTGCGCTCGCATAGTTCCGACGCTGTGCTTTACGCTCCACAACGATAGTTATGTAGGTTATCTGTGTATTTTTTTTTTTATCAGACTCTATGACACAAATTCTTAGAAATAAAGCAAAAAATTGCCAAAGTAGAAAGAAGAAAGTTTTTGTTCTTTGACTTTTTTGGAGTAATGAAGATTTTATTGATCTGAGTGTAATTGTTACACTTCTGAGAATGATGGGCCAACTCTTCTCCAGTGCAACACATTTATTTTTGTAGAGACTGCAGAACAGAAAATACAGCAGATTAAAACAGCTGCTCTGTGCACCCTCTCTGCTTCATCCAACGCTGACCAGTTTCTTCTGCTGGCCAGAGCGTCAGCAACTAGCACAAGCAGCACCGAGCGCCCTCTTCTGGCAGACCTTAAACTCCTAACTAATACAACAAAATAAAACTGTGGTCTGTGACCACAAAGGGTCCTTAAACAATAAAATAAAATGGAGGGCTACTATTTTAATTATCTTAACAATTTAATATTGCCACATAATGCACAATTAATAGATCAGGAAGTGTTTGCTTTTGAGTGGAAACCTTGTATGTCTAATACCATTCCTTTATTGCATGTTTTGTTAGCTGGTCTGTTTGCTATATAAACCAATATGATGTGTTGAACTAGACCTCCTATAAATCAAAGGTTTCTGCCTCACAGCAATGATGAACTGCACTGCAGCACTGCATCTTCAATAATTGTATTATCTACACAAGAGCTGTCAGTCGTGTAAAGAATCTGGTTGTTATTCAAAATTGTAAAGGTTAGCTGTTTTTTGAAGTGCACCATAAAACTGACTAAAACTAGACTAAAACCTTTTTGAGATTTAGTTGACTAAAAACAACTAAAAATATCACATATCGTAATGACTAATATGTGACTAAGACTAATAATAGTTTTCATCCTAAAGACTAAAACGAGGACTAAATCTAAGGTGCCTGTCAAAAACAACATTGCCCTGCACATGCTTGTTTCAACTTTGTTCTTTCGTGCCCTGAAAACAAATCCCATGATGCTTTGCAAGGAGAGCTCTTTCAAAGCATTTTGGGGGCTTTGGTGGATTTTTTTCTTAGTATTTTTGGGGAAAATAAATATTTTTAAATAAACATATAATGAAATAAATATACTTAAAAAATGTCTCCCTGATTTTTGGTGGTTATTGACATTTACTGTGTACTGATTACTTCCCTAGCTATGTATTGTACAAGGAGCAGTGATGGGAATAACAGCGTTAAAAGTAACACCGTTACCTTTTTTTAGTAACGAGTAATCTAAGTCATTACTTTGACTGTAACTATAACACAGTTACCATTACCGACACGCCGTTACTGCATGTCACTCAGGTCGCACAATTAACCGTTTTTTAATGATAGGACTCGTGCACGCCTTGTCATGAGAGAGCGGAGGATGAGAATGGCTGATGTATAGTGAGATTACGTCTGTCAGTTGGGTAGGTGGGTGTTTCCGCTGGCGGGTGTTAACGTACATCACACACAGAGAGATGGAGAGTGAGGATGACTCCAGCAGCAAAACAGTGTTTTCCACATGGAAATACCAGTGTTACATTGAGCTGCGTTTCCCCATCAAATACAGTTTCCCTTGCATCTCCGCACAGCGCAGGGGGCAAGATTCACCGCGCAAGCGTAAGGAAACGTGCATGCTCGCTAAAGGCGCGTAACAGCCACCCTGTGCTCGTGCCACAGGGCAACTACGGAGAGCGTGAACGATCAAATGTTAGCCTATATGGAGAAAGGGAGGAATCTGGATGGATGGATGGATGGATGGATGGATGGATGGATGAATGGACAGACGGACAGAATGATGGATAGATAGATAGATAGATAGATAGATAGATAGATGGATGTTGCAGTATCTATAACAACCCAAACACACATTTCAGAATTAGACATCCCCAGTTATTATCTGACGGGTTTATAGGCCCGTCAGATAGCATTCCCCTCAATGTCATTTACGTTGAGTTGCAATAAATGCTAAACTCTCTATCTTTGTCTTGCACTCTATTCAGCTGGCTTTTGAAACAAACAATAGTTACTTTTACTAGTAACTACTTACTTTAATTGTGGAGTAACTCAGTTAGTAACTCAGTCACTTTTTGGGAGAAGTAACTAGTAACTATAACTAATTACTTTTTCAAAGTAACGTGCCCAACACTGATTAGGAGTGGCAGGAATATTTATTGCTATTCCAAATTTTAAATGGAAACAACTTGGCAAACACATTATAAAATACTTTCAGGCAGCAGATCATTTTTCTTGATTAAACTGTGATTGTGCAATTCAGCGATCAGTGTAAACATGTCTACAGAAAACCAAACAGAAGGAGCTTAGCATTACAAATTTAAAAGCCATTTCTGATGTTCTCTGGATGCTAGTATGGTAATGCTTTACCTTGTCCTTCTTTACATTTAAAGTTTCCTACTACAAAGCCTGTGATATTACTTTAACAGGATTTACTGCTATAGTC
>NW_015151003.1:335464-337824 GCF_000732505.1 Cyprinodon variegatus | reverse complement strand
TCAGGATAGCTGTAACCCAGGTCTGATCTGCTGGGTAGCTGCAGGCCATGTCTGAACATTTGGGCAGGTGTAAGGTACTTCTGACCTTTTGGGCAGCTGTAACCCAGGTCTGATCTGCTGGGTAGCTGCAGGCCATGTCTGAACATTTGGGCAGGTGTAAGGTACTTCTGACCTTTTGGGCAGCTGTAACCCAGGTCTGATCTGCTGGGTAGCTGCAGGCCATGTCCTAACTTTTGGGCATGTGCAAGGCATGTCTGTCGTTCTGGACATTTGCAGGCCACCTCCAACCTTCTAGACAGATGCAAGTCATGTCTAACCTTTTGTGCAGCTGCAGGTCACATCTGACCTTCTGTACTGCTTGAGGCCAGGTCTGACCTTCAGGACAGCTGCAAGCCAGGTCTGACCTTCTGGGCAGCAGCAGCTGCCATGACTGGCCGCCTGGACTGCTGCAGGCCACATCTGACCTTCAGGAGTTCTAATCCCTGTTCAGGGAGCCCTCAGCCTGTCTTATTCTGTACTGTTACACCTGTACTCCATGATGGTCCTTTCCCAGAATCTGAGTTCCCTTTGTAGCTCCAATTGGTGGGGAGTTCATTTGGACAATGTATCTCCTCAAAGCAGATGATCTGCCGCAGTGTCTGTCTTATTCATGTGTAAGATCAAAAAGATTTAAACCAGCCTAGTGCTTTTCCTTCTAAAAGATTATGATCCCTTGAGTCAAATGCAGCACTGAGATCTAACAGAACAATTACAGATACAAGTCCATCATCTGAGGCTAAGAAAATATCATTAGTCACTTTCGCCAGAGATGTTTCAGTGTTATGATGAGCTCTAAAAGGCTAGACCTTTGCATCAGAGATGTCTTCAGGTGTGCCAGCTCTCACCCACAAACCTCTATCTCGGCGTGAGAGCTGCAGGATGCCCTCCCCAATTGAGCTGTGCTGCGATCTGACCGCTCTTAAAAGTTTCATAAGTGACATAATAGGTTAAGATTCTACAAAGTCTGTACTTTGGTCTGTTGAACTAGACCCTTCCACTTTCGCACACGGTGGGAAGGCAACAAAGATTAAGAAATATGTATAAAATGCCTTCATAACTTAATTGTGGCCACTTCCTGAGAGGTGAGCCCGGAGCTGAGCAGCTCCCTGTCATGTCTCATGGTTATTTAATACATACATGGTTATTTAATACATAATACAAGTTATGAAGTGTTATTTAAAGAATTTTTCCTGAGTGATCTCTTTTCAGGAAAAAGAACCGGAGAGTTAGAGCATCAAGGTGCATACACAGAGAGCCTTTCTTTAACAAATCCTAGGGGATAAATTTGCCTGGGCAAGGAGAATTAGAGTTTAATGTTAATTTGTGTTGTCAAGCTCAAAACAATAGGATCCAGTATTCGAGGTTAACAAAATGAAAGATTTCTAAAAAAAAAAAAAACTACTGGAAAACAGAACCAAAGTGAACAGGGTGGGCTAAGGCAGGAATCTCTGCAGGAGGAGGGAACAGGTTAGTGACCACGCCTATCTGGAAATAAATGATAACGAATGTGTGAGTAACTAACCTGGTCTTATAGTTCAGTCCAATCCCAGAGGTTGAAGTTTATTCCAGCCGGCCAGCTGACAACAGGGCACAGCGGTCACCACACAGAGGGTCCCAGATGCTGATGTCTGAGGACAGACTTAGGATCAAGCAGACAAATGTAGGCAAAGTCGATGTCTGTAATGTGCTAATTTGTCAGAGCTAGGAGGTGCCGAGGGTGGATCCAGAGAGTCGGGTAACAGTTTTCAGGTTTAGTACAGAGACAGGCAGAGATCCGGCAGCAGTCAGAAGACAGGTAAGGCAAACATATCAGGACGGGGACAGGCAGGCTCAGAGGTCCAGAGGCAGAACAGGTCAGGATCAGGCAATCAGAAATTCAGGAATGCTAGAAAACTTCTCAAAACTGGCTCGAAAATAATCTGGCACTGTTGACTGGTCTGAAGGCTGGTTAAATGCATAACAAAGCAGGTGGATCAGATAAGCAGTAATGAGAACTGGGCGGAAGCAGGTGAAATTGACCGTGACTGAGTGGATGTGCTCTCTTGGTCCTCTGGCATGGGATCTGGCTCGGAGCTCCTCTGCCTGGCTGTGTGTTTCCTGGACGGCGCCGCCTTTTACAGCTGCTTTTTGTGTCTCTGCTTCTGTCTCCTTGAACCCCAGTCAGCCTCAGCTGATGGCCGCTCACACTTAGCCTGGTTCTGCTGGAGGTTTCTTCCTGTTAATAGGGAGTTTTTCCCCTCCACTGTCGCTACAAGCATGCTTAGTGTGAGGGATTGTATTTGAGTCAATGAGTCAATGCAATCAACTGGTTTTCCTTAGAT
>NW_015151003.1:333617-335041 GCF_000732505.1 Cyprinodon variegatus | reverse complement strand
TTGCTAACCGTTACTGGCAAACACTCTGGCACTGGAGTGAAGCCCTCCGCCTCCTTAAGTACGGATCTCCTGATGAGAAGATGAGAGACAGGTGGAGCGGTCGGCTCATGCTCCAGGAGATCTTGTGCGCCCTCTGGTGGAGAAAGTGGACAAACCTTCAGATCCCAACAAGAGCGTAGGGGAGCAAAAGAGGTTAAAGAGGCATTTTGTACATCTCCAGTCTGCCACATCATCACATTTTCATCATACAGGTTTGCAGATGAGGAGACATCCAATGGCTCCAGCCGTATAAAAATATTACACTTTGTTCATAGCTGAAGGACACCGCTCTCATTCCATTCCCAAATCTTTTTTACAAACAAAATGAAGATCATAACTGTATTTAGCCGGACTGAGGAACTGGCCTAATTAGATAAACTAATGGGGAAAACATCAGTTCTGACACGCAACAGGCAGCTAATATTAAGGTGTAACAAACTCAAATATCAATGATGATTATCCTAACAAAAATAAATTGAATTAATCTTCAATTTATACTGTTTTATTTTTCAAATCTCCTTTAGCAATAAATGTCCCACCAAAAAAAATTAAGTGTTTTTTAAACTAATATATTTTAGCTACAGGTGTACACGCAGACCTGTCTTGATGCAGAAACAGCAGCAGATCATCTACTGTTAGGAGATACATGCCTTCTCCTTCAGGCTACAGGGAAGTAGAAGTAAGGAGCATCACTCAGCATGACTTTTCCATTATAGTTAATATTGAGACTGGTCCAAATGAACTCCCCACCAAATGGAGCAACAAAAAGTAAAGGGAAATCCCTGTTATTGAAAACACAAGCAGACCTTGTTAGAAGAAGGTCTAATGTAATTTATACTCTGAACATAACTTGCTCTACCTGTCTGATGTTTCATCATGTGACTGATTCCATGTGTTTATTTCATTCCATGGATGATTACTGATTAATTAACTGCTGATCCTGTTGTATTTGAGGTTAATTGCGACATCAGTCACACGTCCCTGGATGCCTAAATTTCCCATTCCTTTGTTTTTGCAGGCTTATTCAAATTCAGTCCCTCCCCCCTTTTCTGCTGTGAGGAATTGCTCGTGAGGGTTTGGTTGAGGTTTTTAAGGACCCAAATGCAGAGGCTAGGAGGCAGAGGTGAGTTCTTGTAGTTTTAATGAAGTTATCAGAGGTAACAGAGGCAGGAATCCAAAAATCCTACTTAAAAATGCAAAACAAACCAGAACCATGGAATCATCAGGGAAAACATGCACGAGGAACAAGGGAAAGAAACGAGGAACCAGCACTGAGGATCTGCACGGGGAGAGTTTATATGGAAGACTGAACAAAGAGAACCCTAATGAGCTGATTGGGAGCAGGTGTGAAGAGAGGCTTCTAGAAGGAGCTAGGGAAAAAGAGA
>NW_015151003.1:316632-328360 GCF_000732505.1 Cyprinodon variegatus | reverse complement strand
CTAAAGAACTCCTTAAAATTACTGTTTCGCTGCTTCAACGACTCAATGATTTATAAATGAATTGTTGTTCTTTGATTGGAAAATACATTATAATTTATAATTTACAAATTATAATTATCAACTATATTCATAATCAAAGAGGTAAAATTACAAAAAATAAAAATGAGAATGAGAATGTTTGTCTGCTGATTGACCCCTCCCCACCACCACCACCACACCCTTATCCACTCTCTATTTTACAGCAGATTAGGCTCCAAATAGGTGGATTATCTCCACATACTCCTCTCCATAGCAGTTTGACCCAATATACTGCAAATTAATAATCCCATAATAATTGGATAAAACTTAATCATACTTTGTTCAGAGCACATTAAAGAACACTGTGACACGAACCGCCCTCATGGTTCTATAGGCTCTGTGACGGCTTTTAATGTTATACAAAATATTTCAGTTCAGTCATTTCTTTTAGTTTTACTTGTGTTGAGAATGTCTACTGTCCAGCTTCATTAATTTGTGTCAGCCTGTATAGATGTGTTTTCCTTTATTGACGTGTTTTCCTTTATTGATATTATTCTTATCATATTATTGTTACTTCTAATGGTGCAAATATGTTTAAATGTGCACAAAATCTCTCTGCATCATCTGAAATGTATTATATTGCCTCCTTTTAGGCCACAATGAGCACATAATTTGTTTTGTGGGTGTGTGCGTGTTTGACTGGACTTTAAGAAGTGCCTAAAAAGACTGTACTGTGCTGTGCAGCACCATGTTAGTTTATCTTCAAGATAAAAGCAAAGTGCAGAAATAAAGAAGTTGTCCTTATTGACTCTTGTGAAAACTATGATGCTTACAAAATCTATGACTCTTGAATTAAAAATATGTCTCATGTCTAGCATTTGCTCTCCAACATCTATAGGTACCCATAGAAAATTACACACCATTTCTAATGTTTACCCCATGTCAGGAATCAGCCTAAATGTATGAAACCATAAGTTCAGCAAAACCAGCTACCAGCTAGAATTAGTTCACCGAAGAACTTCTTAGACTTAAACAAACACTATTGTCATTTTGTATACATAGAGTGTATACCAAAAGGAATTTCTTTATATAGCTTTCAGATAGTGTTTTTTATTCTATTTTTTTTTTTTGTTTGAGCAGCAGCGTAGCAGTAACTTGGCTTAGATTAAAGGCTATCCAGCCTTCTGAAGCTGGAAAAACTAGGATATGCAGATATTTACAACAACAATTTTTCCTGAGACCACATCACACACACACACCTGGTCAAAAACAGATCCTAATATTTATAAGGAATAAGTTACTCAATAGTATGCTGCAGAGAAAAAATTGCAAAGGTAGGTTTTATTAAGGAACAATAAAACAAAAAATGTAAATGCTTCAAGTTTAATGCATTCAATTCAAATTCAGTCTAATGCTGATTTCGGTTGCATAATCTCTTTAATCCAATCCATATATTCAGGTATCTTGGTGTATTTGGTCAGATCTTCCTGATATCCTGAGATCACTCCATAGGCCTTTCCATTCTCACAGACTAATGGACCACCAGAATCTCCCTGAAAGCACATACNTTTGACTGTATGATCTGGTTGAACTGTAAAGTGCCTTGAGATGACATGTGTTGTGAATTTGGCGCTATATAAATAAACTGAATTGAATTGAAATTAGTAATCAGCCCGGACATCACTGTCAAGATCATAACAGGTGTATTAAAAAGGATCTCCTTGAGGTCATTATGCTGATGTTGTTCTGACAAATGTTTAAGTTGGGTGTTTTCAATTTTAAATACACCGTCTTGTTGTGTCTGCTTTTAATTCGTATTTGCCATCTCCATTTCCACGGGTGCTTTCCATAAAACCTTTGTTAAGGGTTAGTTTTGCTTTAACCTAAATCAGTAGCATTGTGAGCCGTTTGCACATGTTGGTCAGCCATCTTGTGGAGGGCAGCTCAACCCGGAGCTCCATGGAACACGTTAATGATACAGAGCGTCTACGCCCCACTGCCGCGGTTTAACGCAGCCACTCTAGTCAATTGCTGAGTTCGAATTCAGCGACTTCGTTTGGCGGCCGATTACGTCATAGCGTGGCTCCTTGACATGTTTTGATTGGAAGACTCCTTGTTATGCAGCCGACAAATGCAGCCTTCTTTTTGCCCATTTTGAAGGACGGGTCCGGTGTATTCTCCATAGGCTAGGATATTCTGGGATTGATTGCAAGTCCAAGCAAGCTGGCTGATCGGTGCTCACAGGAAAAAGGCGCCAAAGAGTGGTAAATATTTTAAGCAAGAAAGCTGAAGAAGGCTGCACCTGTTTGAATCCATAGTCAATCTCTTCGGGCCTCCTTATTTTCACGACCCTCGAAGGACCCAGTCCAGGTAGACTGAGTTCTTGAAGGATGCAGCTGCTGAAATCAAACACACCCAATGAGGTTTACATGTGCAGGTTGTGGATTGCATTTTACTCTAAAACATCTAAAACAACTGATATTAGTGTAGCTGAAGGGCAATAAAAGCAAGAATAAAGGATATCCCGTTAACTTCATCCATTTTTTTTTAATCCGATAACATTTGACCGCGTAAGACACTACAATTGTTCACTGCAAACTTACAATGCACTTGATTCTGTGCACAATGATGACATGCAATTTATGCCCGAGATCACACAACCAACTTTTGGTACCAACTGTTACATTCCTCCCCATCTTTTTGCGAGCCGATGATGTACCAAAAAACAGAACAGAACACAGTACAGGGCTGCCTATAAGGAAGTGGGAATGCTGTCCTGCAGCTTTTACAAAGCTGACCTCACAGGCTCAAGAATGATGGTAGTATCCATTTTCTTCAGTGATACCATCATCATAATTCCCAACATGTGATAGAATCTCAGGTTCAGCCAAATCCAATATTCCATCTCCCACCCTATCATGAATGTGTACCTCTCCCAAATCCTTCTCTTTACATCCCTCCGTCTTATTATTTTTAGGGAAGTTTCCATGCTCTGCTCTGTAGGCCTAATGGACGGGTCCTTCTTCACCCACAGGTGAAAAAGAATACATTAGCCTGCAATATGGAGGTGGGCGAACTACTTGATAAGGGATGGGGTCATAAAAGTCCAGAATATTTCTGTGATAATACTGAATGTTTTTTTTTTTTTTTGCACACCAGGTCCCTTTTCTAAAAATCTGGGGCAACATCTACATTCTGATTTTTCTGGGACCTTCTCTACTTTTTGGTGTGCCATGACATAGGCAGTATTTAGTGATTTTCAGTGCTCCCCAAAAGACAGGTCAAGATCCCCATCATTTTCACTCAGAGCCACTAAAAATTCACAGGCAATTGTGGTTTCCTACCAAACATCAAGAAGTAGGGTGTGATGCTAGTAGATTGATGGATCTTTCACAAGTTTTACACCACTTTTCCACATCGGATTACATATTAGGCCAATAGTTATGTGAGCTAATTTGCTGGAATGTCCACTCAACCCTCTGGTGACCATGAGGGGAGGAAGCCTTCCTGCAAACACTGAGGTAGCAAAAACTGGTCAAACTCAATCTGCCCATCAGAAGTGTAAATGTAAAGATAAAGGATCAATTCTCACTACCTAAGCCAATTCAACTGCTGAACCAACTCCCTGGGAGCCTTATCAAGCCCATCTCCCTCTTTAGCATCAGGTATCCTACCCCTCTCCTAAAATTGCATGATAGAACCAATAATTCGATTGTCATGCTGCAATGTGAAGAGGACAACACTTGACATACCTGGTAACGCACTAATCTCTTCCTGTACTCCAGAAAAACTATAATCTAACCCAAAGCCAGTCCCTGCTCCTCTATATGGGACATGTTGAAGGCAATTCATCTGCATTAGCAAATGCCAAAATAAATATCTTCTACAAGTTTGCATAGGCAAGCACAGGAGTTGCTACTAATGCATCTTTGTGCTTGTAAAAGCTTCGCTCACATTCCTCATCCCAGAAACCACCCAAAGGCTTCTTTGAGATATTTTCTTTTTGCTCAGGAGGAACCAGCCTTGCAGCAAGATGGTTAAAAGGTGAAGCCATGTTTGAAAAACCATAAACGAACCTCTGTTAAAAACCAGAGCATAGGAATGGAGCGGGGCACCGTACAATTCCAACTCCCTGCTCAGGAGGATGTTCGTTCATTCGCTCCACCGCTCAAAGTTGCACTAGGACGTTCCACTCAAAATCTGTGCTCACCTTAATTTTCCTGCCGCTCCGGTTAAAATTGCTCTACGCTCACTCAAATTTTCAAAAACAGGCTCTTACCACAACAATCACTATGTAAACCCAATCTGTATTCTTAGTGTATGTTTTTTAATGATAATTTATCCCAGTTTTTACCACACAATATGCAATCCTTGTCTCGTTGATTCCATGGTAACGTTGAAACAATGGCTGCGGCTTGTGCAATGTATATTTTATTAAAGACTAAAACCTGTTGGTCTGCAACGTTTTTCAATTTAAAAATATGTCGAAAATATCACACTTGACGAACTGGAGTGGAGCAAAATCCTTGAATGGAAAATCGCTCTGCGCTCCACCATATTTATTTTGCTCTGCTCCACTGCTCGCTCCACGCTCCGCTCACATGCTCTGGTAATAACTAAGAAACCCCCACAGTAACTTACTGCTGCTACCAACATTACCTGCTGCTTTAGCACAGAACCATCAGAGAAACTAATTTCATAGGAAATCATGGACTAGAATTTTTTTTATTTTGGAGGTGAAAAAAAGTATATTGTTTTAAACGACTCATCTGTTTCATAAAGATGACAACAGGAAGGAAAATGGCACGAGCTGAGAGGTAATTGGACCACATAAAGGAGCAGGGATGCGAGTCACCTGTTGTACTGGCCAAATAGCCACTTTAATGTTCTATTTAAAGCCTGCATCAGTGGCGGCTGGTGGAGTTTTCTCCAGGAGGGGGGGCTATACATTCAAAATAGATGTATACCAAAAACCAATGAAACATGCTAAGTTATCAGAACACTATATTTATATGAATGCCAACAAAAAAAACAACAACATTAAACAAACACTTTATAAAAACAAAAACATAATTACTGTACATGTTTTCTTTTTGTTTATAAATTCTGGCTTTCTGGGGCTTGGGGAAGGAAAATCTGTGTTTTGCATGGTCCAATTTGGTGTCACAAACCTAAAGAAAAAAGATGTACCGGTAATGTAATGAAGAAGCTATT
The DNA here is from genome assembly GCF_000732505.1 of Cyprinodon variegatus. Classification (NCBI taxonomy): domain Eukaryota; kingdom Metazoa; phylum Chordata; class Actinopteri; order Cyprinodontiformes; family Cyprinodontidae; genus Cyprinodon; species Cyprinodon variegatus. Next base: position 323,128 of record NW_015151003.1, on the reverse strand, counting down.
AGTCAGCTTTATATTTTTTAACATATAAAAGCTATTTATTTTTTAGAATGTCTTCATTTAAGAGCAACTAAGTAAATTAAGAAATACCAAGAAAACGTAGACTATCGTATTCACACTCTGGCGAGGTAGTGGCAACCAGCAGCTTAAGAGCAGTCCGGTAATGAGGCAACAGTAAGCAGGTGTGTGAGGAGGCAGACCGGAGCCAGGCGCCTCCTGGTGGTGGAAAGGAGAAAAACACAAAGACAAGACAAGCAGACAAACACAAAAACTGGAGTCCTGACAAAAAGCAGCTGTGATTGGTCCTTGATATGCCTTTCCTGCTGTCTGTGTTGTTGTCCTTGTCGATTCGGTACCGGGGAGTTCCATTTTTAAAAACCGAGGAGCAACTACAATAGACAACTATGTTATTTTGCCTGTCTTTGCCTGCTCCATTAGCAGAACCTGTTCCTCTTCTATGTCTAGCAACTCTATATCCATCTCCGTGACAGTGATATCTTGCAGACGCGCTATTGTTGTTTTGGAAGATACACACTCCTGTCGGTGCCTCCGAAGTTCTTGTGAGTTCTCGAATAGGCTATCCCTTCCGCTTTGGTGGGAAACTGCTGCGTGTCCCCAAAAATTCCTGATCGACGGTGCAGAAACATACCAGCAAAACTGGTTTGCGACCAGACCCAAGCGACATTTGATGTGTGCGGTTGCTGAAGTATAATCTGCCCTCAGAACATCTCTTTGCAGATGTAATGCTATGAAAAATTGCTCTTAAACCCACCTGATACTGAAGTGCCTGACCGCACCGCACCATATTTATACCCCAACACATGTCAGAACATTATGGGGAGCCGTTAAAACAAGACACCAATAGCAAAGCAGACTGTGGGACTTTTAATTACTATGTTAATAACTGTATATAGTTCATTAGATGGTTGGTAAAAAAATACACTCATATACGGTAATATGTTTCAAACCGCACTAAAGAATTTAAAAGAACGATGTATTTGAGTATTTTATTTTTTACACTACGATTTGGAATTATGGATAATCCAGAGCATAGATTAAAATCATAATCGTTAAATACAATGTGTAAGTTGGATACCTAAAAGAGGTACTTAAGCGGATTCCAGAAAAGGAAAAGGAAAGAAGAGCTGCTGGAAGAACGGAAAAAAACTTCCCAAAATAAAGACTTTCAAAGAACCGTAGAGGGAGAGGAGGACTTTGCTGCTGCAGTGAGTAAAGATTTTCACCAGGAGATGAATGGAGAGAGTGTGGGTGGGGGGGGGGCTGTGAAGCTCAAGGTAGCCTGATGGCTTGTTGTGCAAATATACTAAAGTATATCCGTGTCTAGTGAAGGTGAAGAATGATGAAGTTTGTATGTATGATGCATGTTTTGGGTTGGTTATCTACGGTGGGGTGGGTAAGTTGGGGCGATAAGCATCTCCCTAAAATGAGGTTTTGGAACCTAGGATGTGGTGGTGCGCTGTCATCAATTGTTCCACTCAAGGTGCACAGTCAGTACTTTCCCAGGTGTGATGTGTAATCATATACTACTGAGAATTGCATAATTGTATCTTCTTGGCCGATTTATGGAATTGTCGCCGTATCCTGAACCTTTATCACGTGTTGCGCTTCATATGGGGCCCACCCAGATAATGTTGCTTACAGGCCTATTGTTGTGACAGTCACTGCTGCTGCGTTACGTCCACACTTGCAATTAACCAGCCAGACACCCACTCACACATACTATGTATACAACGTAAGCCTGAATGTTGTAAAAAGCTCAACATAAAACAGTAAAATGTAGAGGCAGACTATGGAGGACCAACTCTGCCATATTAAAAAATAAATAGATAAATAAATAAATGCTCAATAGATAAATAAGCATACAATTAATTGCCCCCAAAAATACAATAAACTAATAAGTGTAGGTAGAAATTGAATTATACAGTGTGACATAAATGTAATAATTGCCTTCTTTATTTATTTATTGTCCATTATAATGTTCAACTTTATTTATTACTTCCTTTTTTAAGTATTTATTTATGTGCATGATATCATATTTTCTGTCTGTTTTATTCTTCCTTTGTACTTTTTACCGTATATATTTCCTCAATGCTATTTATTTCTGCCTGTCATTTTTACATTTCTGTATGCATTCTGCCTACTGTTAAACAAAAATTATTATTTTTAGTTTTTAATGCAGTTAATCTTATGCCATGTGTAAAAGGTATGTTGAACACTCTCATTTTGAACATATTTCTTAATTTTGAACAAGGTTGTGTTAATGATTTAAAACTAAACTATTGATGGGTAAGTATTCAAAGTACAGGAGGCCATAAAATGAGTATCTCCTGGGGGGCGAACATCATTTGAGCCTCGAGCAGAGAGGTCTGCTTGGTTCACAGAAGATCAAAAGTCTTCCAGAATAAACATCTGGGATGGTGTGAAACTGAATACAATGTAGAATGTTAAAACACTAACATTTAGTTTTTAAGACATTTTTCTAAGTACTAATAGCATGTTTTTCAAATGAAAATTGTATTATCTAATTTTACAATTAACTAGTTTAGTAGATGATGAATGTATTTGACAATTGTACTATCTGTGACAATATCAGAATCAAATGGAAATTGTTTGAATGAAAATGCTTTGTTTAGTATTAGAAAACTGCTCAGGATCTATGCTAAATGGAGTTTGTGAAGATAACCTTTCCTTGAACCAAATTACTGAATTTAAGTTTGTTCCTGAGAATTTATAGCAGGAGAGATTGCAGGAAAGCCTTCGCATTCCACAGTTGTCTGTGAAATCTTATCTTAGTGTATGTTTTCCTTAGCCAGATGACCTTAGAATTCCTGGAGGCCAGGCCGTAAATTAGGGGAAGTTCTGGGTTTTTCTGGGTGTCCAGGGTGGCTTCCAGTTGGTCAAGCTGAGGGACGACTTGACTTAGTATACTAGGGGGAAAGACACACCTACATTATAAAACTTTCTACACAGAAGTAACAAATCAGATTTGCTCTTGCAACTCTCCAAAGATGTCTTTGTACGTCTTTGCTTTCTTTCCTTCTCTCCATTTATGTCAGGTAAATGAATGTATGTCTCCGTTGTTCTGCAGTTTCTGGTGAAAGTTTATACATTGTCTTACTTCTAAGTTTATGCATTGTCTTATATTGGATTAAATTCTGTGATTCTGTGACATCCACACGCATTGCTAGTTTCCTTGTGGCCACACGCAGCATGCCGGGAGGGCCTGGGATCCAAAAGGAAGAGAGAGAGCCAAACTTTTTCCAAAGTTAACTATTTTAGAATATTTTCTTCCTTAACACTACATAGCAGGCAGGCAAGTTCTTATAGAATGAATACATTAAAACTCAGCGGTGTGTTAGCATTCACTGCGAGTATAGGTGGCAGGTGGGCAATAAAATGGAATAATTTAAACAGATGCAAAACCCCATCATGCAACACATTTTTGCAAAATATCTGAACATAAATTCACCAAATATAAGAGGAACATCATAGTTTAGTTTAAAGAAAGCATTTTAGTTTTCTTATAATTTAGTTTGTTGCAAGGATTTTACAGTTTGAAGAAATAGAAAATTATACCATATGCCAACAGTGCGCATGACAAGGAAGGGCTATATATATACTGCATGCATCATTTAGGTAGATAACATTGTATTACTTTGAGCTCCTTGAGTTATTTACTGTCATAGGTAGGGGCTTCGGCTGGAGAGTAAATGTTGGGGTCGGTATGATTTAGGGAGGGCCGGCCCTCACATGTCGAAATTATGACCGTATCACAGATTACTAGTCCGAGCCTGTATACCGTAAATACACTACTGTGTTTTCTGTTGAAGGGTAGAAGGAAAACCAAAAACTTTATGCACATTTTAGAGCACATACTGTTCTGTCTCTTATATGCCTTGTTGCAGAGTCTGTGCACCGCAAAACCTTCATGTGATCAGAATCTCTCTGTTAATCTTTCTTAAAGCCACACACATATAATTTCCCACAGAAAATAAACTAAACCCAGACTTTCACAAGTAAAAACAACAAAAAAACATTTAACATAAGGCAGGTGATAAAGACCTCAAAAGCATTTCAAAAACAAGCTAAAAACCAGGAACAGAAAATCTCATCTACCTTCAATAACTAAGGACCGAACTGTACCAAGTAAAAAAGTAGTGTCAGTCGTTAGAACAAAAATACAAACATTAATACTTCAAATGCCGACAGAAATTTCGTTGTCCCTCTGAGGGACAATGACAAAGAAAGACTTCTGTTTCTGAGACAACATATGAATCTTAAAGGAAAAGTTCGGTCATATTCAGAATTCAAACTTCTGAAAGTATTCTAAATATAAAATCATTACATACTGTTCATTAAATGATAAGTGTTTTTAATTAGGAGTAATTTTAACTTGAATGTGCTTTACCGGATGTTTGTCAGAGCACTACTACAACCTACTGGTTTGTGATATCAGGGTGCGGTATCGACTGTTGAACAAGTCCCAATGCTGTATCTGTTGTTTGTCACAATGCGCTATTATCAAAGTCATCTTGAAAACATTCTGATCAGAAATGTGGGCTACATATTATGTGTTTTTTCTCTGGCCAGATGTTCAACGGCAACCCTTGGAGAATCATCAATCGGAAAGTTGAAATAACTAATGTTTCTTTAACTTTTACCTGATGTATTACAACATCCAACTGCCAAGCGCATGGGCACTGTCAGTTAAACTATAGCTCTCGCAAATTTCAACGATGAAGTCTTCTCGAAATATATATATAATTCATATAATGAATATAAATAATTGTTGTCGATTGCAGGTGTGTATAATAGTTCCCATTGATTTTGCTTGTAAAGTGGGAAAAATGGCGCTAGGGTAACTGCAACGTGAAGTCACCTCCGGAAGATGTCAGGAGTGAAGTGTTACTATATTGGAGGTGAAATCTCCGCTCCCAGACTCCAATGATTATTCCTTGCTGACCAGACTTTTCCTTTTACTGAAAATTCTATAATGTGATTATTTTGGAAAAATAGTAATACATCTCATGATATTTTTGCCCTTGTTTAGTGTTGTTGTTGAGAGGGGATTTAGAACTAAAACATATGAGGAGTTTAAAAGGAGAGTAATTCAACTGAATTATTGCCTTTCAAAAAAGTGTTCAGAGCTACCTCCTTTACATAAGCAAACCACTGAAACTTAATAGGTGAAAGAAAAGAAATAATACAAAACAAATAGTTTTAAACTTATCTGCAACATTTAACATAATACCGAGATAAATTATATGGATTTATTATTAATATACAGTATATTAAATGCATAATAAAAGAATGAACATTAATGGATATCAACTAGGGGACAAAAGAAAATAGCTAATCTATAGTGCCATCTTGTGGTGGTTTTCCCATTTTTCTGTACAAACTTCTTCAAACAAATGTGAGAACTTCTCCACTTTTGTACCTGTCTAATGCTTCTCGGGATTAAAAAATTGCTTGTCTCAGGAGTTTATTATATGGTTATGTCACCACCAAAATTTCTTTCTGGATTGTTGGTTAACATCAGTAAAACACAGTTATGCTCCCACATATACTTTAGTTTTAGCCTGTCTGCGCTGGTTGCCTGGTCCATTTTAGAATTCATGTTAAAGTCTATAAAGGGTCTTGCTCGTCCTAATCAGGTTTTTTTTTCCATGGCGGCTCCCAGTTTATTTAACGCTTTGCTGCTGCAAATTAGAAAAACCTCTTCAGATATTTTTAAATCTTCTCTTAAGTCCAAGTAGGAAGTGTTAATTTTACTTTCTGGTTAATGGTATGTGTTATGCTGCTACATTTACTAGGATTATTATTATTTTTTTTTATTGTTTCTTATTTGATGAAAATATACATTTTTTTGATTTGTTTAAATCCTGTATTACATCTGTTCATCACTTTGTTCAGAGCCTGCTGTTTTTATAGTTATTCAACAAAATAAAATGCATTGGCTTTACTAAAAAAAAGCTTTTTTTATGCCCACTCTGTCCAAACTTGAATCGATTGTTATGAAAACTTGGTTTTGACTTAAAAAGCTTTTACAAATGTATCTCCTTCACAAGCTATACAGAACAGCAAGAAGTGTCCATTATTGGTTTGGTTAGTAGTTCAGCAACCATGCCTCCTTGAATGCCAGGCAGATTCTTTAACATCCATCCTCAAATAACAACTATATACATAATACATAAATACATAATAGAAATGTAGACAGTGGAGCTCCCCCATCCCCATAAATGTCTTTAATTTTCCCATACCAGCGGCCGACAAACTTAAGATCCAAGACCATGTTTTAGAAAGTAGGTCACTTTCAGCTCTTTCTTGCACTGGAGAAAAGCACCTCCTGTTGCAGGATAAAACATCATCTGCTGCTCCCTGGTGGACACACTGCACATCGTGATCTTTCAAAGATGCTCAATAGTTGTGCAGCTCCTTTTTAGATAAACTGAGATAATTAGACAAGGCAGAAAAC
>NW_015151003.1:301333-316622 GCF_000732505.1 Cyprinodon variegatus | reverse complement strand
AAAAAAAAAAAAAAAAAAAAAAAGAAATAAAATTTTTAAGGTAAGAAATATATGTTTTAGTTAAATTTGAGTAACTTTTTTTTTATAATGTTAATTCAATTTTAGATTTATTCAGATATCTGATGTAACCTTTAAATAACCGGATATGTTATGAATTAATGAAAACAGCTGTTGACCACTTTGGCAATAAAGTAGATGAAGAGCAATGTTGGTCCTTAAAAATCATGGTAGGTTGTAGGTGTAACTGGATTAGCTGTGTCAGTTATTAGCTCTTACTTAAATACTAATTTTTGACATGTACTATACCTAGACACCATCTCCCAAAAATTTAACAGATCATATTTCTGAAAAAAAAAAAAAAAAAATGTAAATTTCTATTTAAGTGATCAAATTTAATTGATCTAATAAAGTTTTTCTTTCTAACCTGCATTTTCTTACAATTGAACTAGTGGTGCTCTCACATTTTGCATCACTGTAGTGATTAAGTCTATTGTTTAAAACCCTGCTCCACAAATTCCATAATTGAGAATATCGTATCCTGTATCTATCTTATTAAACCCCTATAAAAGAAGGCCTGATTCCACCCTGCGGACCAAGGGTGTAACTTTGTAATGAAAGTTGGTGGGGACACTCTAAGGGTGGGGGCTGATGGAACTACAGTTATTATTGAATGCTTTCCTATTGTTGAGAACACAAGAGAACTGTAACACACTGCTATTTATATCATAGATGTTAGAGAGAGGCGTTTTGGTGCATTACAAATATAGGGCCAAAAAACATTAATGTATGCAAAAGAATAATGAATAGCAGCGGATTCCAAAGCCAAAATCGATATATCATGCATCCCTAGAAGTACAATTTGAATTCCATCCACCCATCCAGAAAAATCTGGATATGTTGCATTTTAAATATAGAATAGCATACTGTATTTTTCAAGTTAACTTTGTGGTAAATTTGGAGACATATTTCATTGCATGATACATATTCCAGTAAATCTGTTTCCCTTATTTCTCTCTATGCTCTTTCTAAAAAAGTTCTATGAACATATTTAGTAATATAATGATGCTAGAAACAAAATTTCAAGATATGTAGAAGCTCTGCAGTCTGATTTTGTCTGTTCAATAAGAAAACATGTCTTCTAGTAGTAGTAGTAGTAAAGAAGAGCAAACTGTTTTGTCAAGCTTCTTGCATTATAAAACTAACTTGTATAAACTTACAGTCTGTTGCCATTTTTAGCAGAAAAAGCTCTGTATGCTTAACAAGCAGATTTGTCGGTGGCATCTCTAAATTTTTTTTCAACCAACCTGTCTCCTAGCTTTTACTTAAACGTTGAAGTAGCTGCTGGTTAAAATTCACTTAGTGCTGTGTGTCTCTCCTCCAACCACGTGGTTACTTTGTAAGCAGTGAAATCAGATGTCTCAAAGCGACAGATCTGATTATGTTAAACTGAGAGGCGGGATAGGGGGAGCAGCATGAGAGAGAAAAAAAACACAACGCTCTGAAGACAGTTAGCTGCAGCCAAACTCTGTTACCTTTGGCTGAAGTAAATGAGCCAAAAGGGGAAAAAAGAGATACTTAGAGATTATTGGTGGGGACTGTCCCCACCAGTACTTCAGAAAGTTACGCCTGCGCGTGTGGACAAAGATCTCCATAACTCATTTCAAGCGCTCTTTCATAATCAGAGACAACATAGAAATATTGAAAAATCAAACTGCTCATTAAAACCTTTTTATAAGTGTGTTTATTGGCGCTGCAGTTGTGCAGGGGTTAGGTGTGCGACCCATGTGTAGAGACTTTAGTCCATGAAGCGGCTATCACAGGGTTGAGTTCGGGCCTGGTGACCTTTGCCGCATGTCCTCCATCTCTCTAATCCCATTTACTGTCTGCATACATTTGAAAAATTACAACTAAAGAGGCAACAAGGGCCTAAAAATAATCTAAACAGAAGTGCTTTTAACCTTTTTTTTATTGAGAAATTCAAACAGAGGAAGGTCTTAAGGTCAGGCTAGTTTAGATTCACAAAACCTTAAACAATGGGAGACAACAAGATTTATTATAGTTAGGTTAAGCTAAACAATCTTAACGTTGAAGACACCAGATTGAGGTTCTGCTCTGGGCTCCATGAACTTTTTTATAAGTTGGAGAGATTCTCAGGGTTGGGCTAACATCCTCTTCTCTCTATTCTGGGAGGTCAATCTGAGGCTAAAGGCCTGTTCAGGGGTTTGCTTTTTAAAATGAATAAGTTTAACAGTATATATTTGGGCTATATAGGCATCTAGATAACAGAAAAATTTAATAAAATGGGTTGCGTTTAGAGAATGAATGGGGTTTTTGATAACTATTATTAGTTTATTTTTGACCTGCCTCTCACAAAAAAAAAAAAAACTGTTTAACAACCATAAAAAAAAAAACTCCACTTAGTTAACATTTGATTTTATTCTTGATTTGTACATTTGCATAACAGTCCTCAGCCATGCTCTCAGAATCTATGAATCATATGAAAACCTCAGCTTCTAATATAACATAAATAACGTACAAAAAAGTAAATGAATGAAATGAATTTAATTTTGTTTTTATATGCCAGAAAATCCCTGCTAAAACAGACTAACAAAATTAGACATGCATTTTTATTTACTATATATGGAAACTCTGAGCAAGTACAGCACGGCGAACCCACTTCTGAGCCATATTTTTTCCCTGTAGCATTGTGCAAGTCAAACAGAGGAAGTAGATCATGATAGTCATCAGTACTTTTTTTGCTGAGCACGTTATTTGTAGAGATGCAGAGATTTCAAACATGAGACCAGACAGAAAAAAACGACTTTCAGTATAAAACAACTGAATGTCACTTAAAAGCGTGCAAAGAATGCACACTTCTGCAGCAAAGTCAGAGATTAATAAAATACTTAACATTTCTTGCAATTTAAAATATATAAGAAAAGTTATTTTACCAAAAAATTTAAAAAAAACTTTACTGGTTTCGCATCAAAGCCAAATAGTGTTTTGATTGTTGGTTATTTTACAGAGGATAAAATAAATATTAAACATAACCTTTTCCCCTGTTTGAACGTTTCTAGTGATTAGATTAAGCTCTGATGTCAGAAATCAAATGAGTTCAAAAGTTACGTTCCAGGTAAAAAAACAACCCAAACAATCAGGGACACAGAATAGAGCGCTTTGAAAAGCGCGTTCTAGCAATGATAACACCAGGAACTCTTCTATAAGGATTTTAATTTTGGTTCTTGCACAAAAATTGTCTACATATCTACAATGTTTCAGGTTCCACTACTTATATATATGCTGATCTATTTATTATATGTGCATTTATTCAAATATCTTTATTTAAGTGATGGTTCAAATATTGATCACAGTGTTTTAAGTTATTCTGAGAGGACAGCTCTGTTAAACAAGCTGCACGCTACTTAAGATTGTATCAAAGTATTAGATCTTTACCCGTATCCCATGAAATAGTGTAATGGAGTATTAAAAAAAAAAAAAAAACAGGGGAGTATTCACTTTTTGAGGTATTTCATGTGTTTGCTGCTCTTAATGCCCAAACATAAGAAGTTTTAATGTCCTGTTAATTTTGGTAGACTTTAAAGGTACATAGACTCATTTTTTGACATTTCTTTATAATTCAAGTCCGAGTAACTCACTCTGGTTGCATTCAGAGTTTTTCTGAAGGATTATCATGTATGGAAGCATATTGCTGTCACTTGAGAAAATTTATTTTTGCTAATTATATAAACGTGATAATTATATTGCATAAATGTGATAACTTTATCCAGATGATTGCGCTTATTACCCTTTTAGTCAGTTGTGAACGCGAGACTCATTTAAGACGAAGAAGTTGGCGCTCTAATTACGCTTTTGCAGAAAGGATGGCTGAACAGATGGACAACGCTTTACTGCGATTCCTTTGAAACTAAATAAGTAAATGTTTGATCGAACATGATAACTATTGTAACAACGTTATCTAGGTAATCGTGGGACGTTTTCACTCTGCATGTCATCTCCATCGGTGTCGACAGACCCTTTTCAGAGGGCAGCGTACCCTGTTGTGGGATCTGAGACACCTAGGTATGCCTGGGGCACAGATTTTTTCATGAATGAATTTTCCGCACTCACAGCTCCGCCATCACAGCACAGTTAAAAGAGGAGAACTCTCTAAATTAGGCAAGTCACAATTGATCGACAGCTTCGCAAAAATGAAGCCGAGACGCTACCGTTTACTGTTAAAAAAATGAAAATACAGCTCTCCTATCTTTCTGGCCATGATATACACACCTCATAGAATCACCACCATCATAAGATGGGCCCAAATAGAAATGATAAACACAGACATGCATGTAGTTTTCAGTTTTCAAGTTCATGTTTGCTGACAGATATTTAATGAAGATACAGTTAAGTTCACAAGTGGGCCATTTCAATGCTATAAAATATTTGCTTGTGTGCTTGCATTTTTTTTGGTGCCCTATTGTGCCCCTGTGAAGTATTGGGCTAGCTGACGCTCCTGGTCATCTCCTCAGCAAGTTTACTGGAGTTGATCTAGTTTTACTTTATTCTCGGTCTAGGACACGAAGAGATACTGATGCTGCTGCACACAGTGGATGAGATCAGCATGCGCACAGTGAGAAGAATCCTCCAAAGAAAGGGACTCTACAAAAGAAAACAGCGATCAGATCCTCTAGATGTGGCGTCCTTCCTTATTGACCAGCTGTAGAGATACAGGAGCCAGCATGGATATAAGTTTATTAATCCTGGACCTAATTTCTTCTGTGAAGGTGAAGTTGGCTTATGATTGTAGCTTCCGACTCTGGAAATTAGTGAATTTTTCCCTACATTCAGGATTTTTAACCTACACTAATTAAAAAAAAAAACTAGAACACCTAGACACCACTAACCTGGACTAGAATAATTAAAACCAGGTCTGGGATTTGTTAATATTTACCTGATTTGTGAAACTTTAATAATGACAGATTTTATCCCTTGTACAAATTATGGCGTTGCTTATAGGTCCACAGGTTGTGAAAAGTGATTTTCAGAAACATCTGATATAAATGTTAATTATTTGTATAAGCAGAAGTAGTAGTAGTATATATAACATTAGAATCACATCCTTATTTTATCAATATTATTAAAATAAAACATTACATTTACAAGAACAGGACATAATGGAATTGCTGGTAGTGAGGAGGAATTGTTCCTTTATTAAAGAAAGGTCTAATAATAATTGTAAGCAATAGTAGTTACAGCAGTACAATAGTCTTATTTTTATCAAATTCATACTGAACACCATTAAAACAGCAAGAGAAGGACTTTTATTGCAGCCACAAAGTGGGAAAAATATTAACAGAAAAAACATTTATAATATAAGCAGTATAAGGTGTGGGGTGGTATAATAAGCTTCTCTGTATTGTTCTTACCGCAGCAAATTGCATTATTATACTTATCAATTGTTTTTGTAGCAGTTTAAAGCTATTTTTGATAGATTTTGAGCATTTTTTTTAAAGTTTGCATGAATGGCACCAAGCTGGATCTAAACCGGCTAGTTTCTCCTTTTAGTTTTTTGTCTTCTTCTTTCCTCCTTCTTCCCCCTATTTCTCCAGACTATTGTTCTACAGATATTGTCCAAGTTTTTGGGTTGTTTAAAGTCCTACCATCTGCTTAATTGATAGAAGTAGCAGGTTTCATGATTCAACCAACCAACTGACTACTTAATGGGCTTAATACGTTTAATAAAAATATTTTTAGCATGGTGGTACAACACTGTCATATTTATCTTACTTGATTTATTTTTCACAAATCAAGAAATAATTTGATAAACGGGTATAATTCTCTGAGTACCTTAAACATTTGTTATAACAGTAACATCTTACTACTCACATAACTAACCAAAACTCTCATTACTTTAGCTGTGAATATCCACCACACATACAAGAGACTTCCTAAAACAGTGGATTGTTATGTCGTGCCAGATCTTAAAGAAATATTGAGAGAGGGTAAGATACGAAAGACTTTAATGAACTCACAGTCGAGAAATTGACTTGTCACATTGGCTAAATAGTAATAGGGTGTTTAAGATGAATTTCTAACTGAATAAAATGATTACAGGAGCTGAATACTTAAGCTGTATGGTAAAGTGACATTCTGAATACACCTGTATGTCTGAGTTTAAGCCATGTTTGGCATGTATGATTTTCTTTTGAAAGGGAAAACCACAACAAAGACCTAAACCTGACTAGCTTATTTCTGCTAAATACTTTATACTTTATTTAATTTTTTTTTTTTTTTTTACTGGACTTTTTTAAGCATCTAATTACAGTGTTCTCAAAATGAACCTTGTTAACTTTGTTAGACTATGCAAGAAAGAATTAGGAAATGTATGTCTGCATTAATACAAACATTTTTTCAGTAAACTGATCTTTTATTAATATATTACAAAATTAAAACACATCATGTCAAAGCATTTGAAAAGAGGTCAATTAAACCCAATTATATTTGAATTGACAGTATCAATCAAAAAGACAGTAAAGTTCATATTTCTCATATGCAATATTTCTCCACCTGTATATAAGCCATCCGGATTGTACATATTTTTATTTCTCATTTTTTTTATTTCTTATTTTTATTTCGTTTTTCTTTGTGTGCGATACATGTACACTTGCACCTTAATTCTATTTATCTTGATATACTGTATATACCTGGATATACTGTATATATATATTGCTTATTCTTAATGCACCTTAATGTCAAAATTGGAATTCAAAGCAAAAACAAAAAGGAATATCAGAGCAAGATCGTTGTTATATATGTGGTCTAGATACTAAGAAATTGCTGAAATCTGCCTTTGTTGAAGTTTCACAAATCCTGGTTTTAATTATTCTGCTAGTAGTTTAGGATGATCTAGTAAAGGGTAGATGTTTCTAGGTGTTGTAGTTTTTAAATAAGAGTAGATTAAAGATGCTGAAGGTAGGGAAAAATTACTCTACAATCTACACTCATAAGCCAACTTCAGCATTGCTGAAGAAATTAGGTCCAGGATCAATATGCTTCGCATCAGCCTCCTCCTGCCCCTTCATTCCACACCCCTTGTGCCCAGAAATTATAACCAAAATCTCACTGTATTCTGAGTCACATCATATAGATGTTAAACACATTTAGGGTGGTGAAACTTATATCCATGCAGGCTCCCGTATTTCTCCACCTGGTCAACGAGGAAGGCCGCCACATCTAGAGGATCTGAACGGTGCTTTCTTCTGTAGAGTCCCATTCTTCGGAGGATTCTTCTCACTGTGTGCATGCTGATGTCATCCACTGTGTGCAGCACCATCAGTACCTCTCCGTGTCTTAGACAGAGAATAAAGTAAAACTTGATCAACTCCAGTAAACTTGCCATTGTGCAGGTGATGACATGCAGAGTGAAAACATCCCACAATTCCCTGGATATTGCTTTTACGATAGTTATCATGTTCAATAAAACATTTTACTTGGAGTGCCAAATTCATGCATAACAGACTGGTACACTGCAGTTTCGAAGGAATCACAGTAAAGCATTGTCCATCTGTTCAGCCATCCTCTCTCCAAAAACATACTTGAAGCGCCAACTTCTTCATCTTAAATGAGCCTTGCAGTCACTACTGACTAAAAGCATATAAGTGCAACCATCTGGATAAAGTGATCACATTTATATATTATAATTATCACTTTTCTAAAATATAATTAGCAAAAATGTATTTTCTCAGGTGACAGCAATACACACGGTTCAGTATTTTTTGCTCATTTTATTAGTAAATATAGTCTCTTGTGTATATTTACTATAACATACCACAATGTGCATGTGCGATTTAGCCAGTTAGCTCCCAGTAAAGTGTGGAAAAAATCAGGAAAACTCTAAGATGTGAAAACACAATAGAAATATGTGAATTTAAGAGGAATAAGAGTGGGATAGCACTGGGAATACAGTATGGAGCTTGTGGTTCTCTGAGGTGACAGCAAAAGCTACCGAGGCAGTCGGTTGTAGCTTCACGGTTGATGGACATGAGTAAACATCCTTATTAATAATGTAATAGTAATTGCAATGGTATTCTTAGTCTCTACAGTCTCAAGCATAAAAATTATGAACAAATCAGTTGATTCATTGATTCTTATCAATGGTGTGTCTCTGTTTGCATTTGTCATGAGAAGAAAGTTTTGTTCTCCTTAATGTTCTGAAATGAGGATCTTAGATCTGCTGTAGATCGGCGTATTTAATCAATTTCAGTTCGTTTTTAATCACATTGAGCTGCTGCAAGGCATTACAGATCATCTGTTCAAGCTTTATAGTTGATGCCATCTGGCTTTCTGATATTACTGCCACACAATGTCAGCTCACAGTGTGCTGGAGCTAGGGCTTACTTAGCCTAAGAAGGGTCTACCAAAACAAGCTTTGTGTATATACAGTAACCTTATTTTATCCTGAACAAATAGTTTTCAGTGACTATGTACCAGTGGGCTCAATACCTGCATGGACTTCTTTAGACAGGTCACAGTGTTCCTGCTGAGCCACATTGTATATAGCATTTGTATATGAGACCAATGTATTTTTTTCCAACTCCACAAGGATTGGTTATGTTTGGATTTCTGAGTATATGACTTGGTACAGTTATGATCTCATTAAAACATATTTGGTTAATAACACTTTAGAAACTTTAAAATCTTAGCAGCTCAGTGAAATATTCATGGCAGAATAACATGTCTAACATGATTTTACTATACAAACCAGGTATGTACAACAAATTTTAGATCAGGTAAAGGAATGCACAAGCATGCATATATTAAATGTGCACCACTAAATAGTATATTGACCAAAAAATTATGTCATATATATATATCCTGAACCACCCATCAAAAGGTACAGTCCCATCCAAATAACCTGCCTCGCTACAACGTGAAAGCTCATGTCCGGGATCATAGCGGCTAATATAAGCGTGCAAATAGAGCAATACATTGAGCACATATTTGGATCCACATACTTGGATCATTGAATGCTTGGAGGTATAAAACATCTACAGGACTCTGAAATCCTTCATTGCAAACTCAATAAGGATGTGGAAAACAATCCTTGAGGCCAATGGCAAGATACTTGCACAAGTCTCCATCAATTGTGACATATACTAAGGAGATGTGCTGTCCCCACTGCTGTTCTGCATAGGTCTGAACCCCCTCAGCCAAATAATCAACAAGACTGGTCATCATCAGCCACCTCCTCTACATGGATGACATCAAGCTGTACGCTAAGAGTGAGCGAGACATCGACTCACTGATCCATACCACCCGAATCTACAGCACAGACATTGGGATGTCATTTGGCCTAGAGCAGTGTGGTCGGATGTTAAGAGAGGTAAGGTAGTCCACACAGAGGGGGTCTCACTCCCAGAAGGAACAATAGCAGACATTGAGGACAGCTAAAAGTACCTTGGAATCCCACAAGCAAATTGCAACCTCGAAAAGTTTAAAAGGGAAGCGGCTATGGCCAAATACCTCCAACGAGTAAAGCAGGTCCTAAGGAGCCAGCTCCATGGCAAGAATAAGTCTCAGGCAATAAATAGCTATGCTCTGCCTATAATCAGATACCCTGCAGGAAAATTAAGCTGACCAAAGGATGAGATACAGGCCACAGATGTTAAGACACAAAACCTCGTAACATGGAGGGTACCATTCCAAATCCAGCACCCTATGACTGTAAGCCAGCCGTAAGGAAGGAGGCCAAGGACTAATGAGTGTAAGAGCCACTATCCAGGAATAAACATCCAAGATCTATAAGTTCATCAAGGGCAAGGCTCCAGCAGATGACACCCTCAGTGAATGTCTCAGACAATGGAGAACAGAAAAAGCCGCTACACGGAATGTACCACCGAAACATAATTGAAGTGGTATATATTATGAATATCCTACCAATGACTGGCCGACAGCACAGAGGCACTCATCATGGCTGTACAAGAGCAGGCCCTAAGCACCAGAGTAATAGAGGCCCAGACAAGACCCGAGGGGCCGACTTTGCAAAGGAGACCCTGAGACAATCCAACAAATAACTGCAGGGTGTAAGATGCTGGCAGGGAAAGCTTACATGCAGTGCCGTAACCAAGTGGCTGGAACAGTGTACAGGAAGATCTGTGCAGAGTATGGGCTGGAAACCCCAAGGTCAAAGTGGGAAACACCTCCAAAGACGTTAGAGAATGACAAAGCCAAGATCCTGTGGGACACAAATGGTAGCACTGCTGCCTTACAGCAAGAAGATCCTGGTTTGAGCCTAGGATCTGTCTGAGTGGAATATTTGGGTTTTCCCTGTGCATGCATGGGTTCTCCCCCGGTACTTCTGTGGCAAAACCTGCAATCTGCTCTCTGTGCAGCCTTTGCAGTCTTTCATCATTATAACTTTAGAGCAAACAGAATCAGCTGTTTCTGTTAGGAATCTGTTCTGCATCTTTGCTAGATGAAGTCAGAATTAGGGTCTGTACAATAGCTTTTGTTAAAAGGCTGCACCTTTTCTAATTTGACTGATGTGACTACAGGCACATCCACAGATGCACCAATAGGATAAGGCAGGTGCAGCAGTGGAGGTGAATAAATTGACAGTCATGCTGCATAACCTCAACTGCTAAAGAAGCTTATATTTTTTGCTCAAATTTAAACATTTTGCACAATCAGGAGTCTATAAATATGATCAATTGACAGCAGCAGGAAACCAAAAGTACCACATACTGAATACATTACAAAGTGGCAAGATTTCTATTTGTAAATGTGAAAGTGTTACATGTGACTCATGTATCAAATCAATAAAGTATTTTTTCTATACAAAATGAATAATTGATTTTTTTTTTTTTTGCTATTAACTAATAGATACATATTTTTACTTCATGGCCATTATGATTTGTTTTCTATCTCTCTCTTTTCAAGTCAAAATGATTCTTGCTCATAGAAGAGGTTACTTATAAGTTTGCATTTTGAGGGAGACCTTTACTAAAACTAAAGTCTTAATCAAAAGTTCAAAAACATGTCCCAAAATGACCCATCCGGGGTGGACCTGACCTTTCGCCCATAAACTGCTGGAACTAAACCCCAGCCCCCGTGAGACTGGTGGACAGGTGGTAGAAGATGGATGGATGTTTTATTGCAGCTTTTTAGAACTGAAAAAACATCTATAATTTCTATACAAGCAGCTATACTACTATCTCTTGTAACCCCTATAACAAGGCTTGCTCTATAGGAAAAACAATAAGTAATTGAGCAGTTGTTCATTCTTTTTACCTTCTTATCTACAAGTTCACATGCAGAAGTTGCCTGTAGAAAGAGCACTAAAGATAGGATTCTCAGAAACATGCCTTCCTGTTTTTTTTCCTTTCTGTTTGTTTAGTCAGATATGTTGGTGGATCTCTGTACCACAAACCCTGCATGCACTCTGTGTCTCTTTATCATAGTGATACTTGCAGAAAACCTTTGATAAAGAGGCTGAAAGACTTTCTTACCACACCAATACCCTGCTTTTAGTGAGGTTTAAAACAGTTAGTTGAACTCATTTTCTTCTTCCAAGGATGATCCCTAATAAAAAGCACTATTAAAAATGCAACAGTTAGTCTCATATCTTATAGTACATTGCAAAATTACCGTCGCTAAGCTGTTTTGTTAATCACTACCTGTACTGTGGCAAGATTTTGTTGATTGAAAACTTGGTAGTTGATGTTCCTGTCAAAAACTTTGGGCTGGCAGTTTCTTTGTGGCAGATATCTCTTCCATCTCGCTCTCTTGTTGCACGACAACCGTTAAAAGTAGGTTCAGATAACTTTGTCTGCTGTGAAAGAAAATATCTGGATGAAAGTTTCCAGATATTACCTGGGAAAATTATTGCTGCAATTATTTAATTTTGATGGCTTCCACAGATTTATCTGTGCTCTCTTCATTCTTGTTTTCAGAGTTATACTGTACCAAAAATAACTATTAAACGTAGTCCCCTTTGTTTAGTTAATTAAGGACTTATTTCTCTTCATCTGTCTGTCCTAACTTTATGATCCAATTCTCTCCCAGCCACAAATCAAGAAATCGTTGCATATTACATGCACTTTACAGTTTGACAGGAGTTCGTTTCCAGCTTATTTTTTAAGGTCCTTGCTGTGCTTTAAATACCATGACTATTTTTATTAAACTCAACTTTGATTCTTTTTTAGTTTTTACTTATATTGTTACATAAAAAAAAAGAAAAAAATACCCTTCACTGTCTCACAATGGAGGAAGCTGGTGTGCAAACAGCAAAGCGACAGGTAAGTACCATGCGGATATCGATAAATATGATTTAATAAACAAGAAATGATAACAGCCTGTAAAAAAAAGGTGAAATTTATAACAAAAGACAACATACTTTTTACATTTTTTCAAAATTAGCATACTCATTTAAAAAAGCAAATAAGTATGTGGATTTAAATAAATTACAAAAAAAATAAATAAATATGTATTCATACTCCATGAGTTTGGTGGGTCTAACAGCCACTTAGAGGAACCATCGGCTATAACAGTCAATTGTGCATAAAGATTGCAGCAGTCTGTCACTTTAGTTTTGAACTGTTTCATGCATAGGTGTGAGACATTGTCCAAATCTCATAAAGCTCTCTTAATGGTCTCTCTTACCACCTGCACTGTGTTTAAAAGCTATACTAGTACACTGCTGGCTTCTCTAAGCTCATCTAACAACCCAACTCTGCTGTAGATAAACTGCTGCTCTATTATTATTTTATATCTTTATATACGGTAGGTCCTTCTATGTTCATCTACTGTATGATTTTGCAGTAAATATTCAGTTATTTTTCTTGTTTTACCTTCTTTATTTCACATCTTTGTTCTCTTTGCCCTTGGATCATAGTGTATTTTGTAGTGGTCAGTCATTTTCCTTCTGCTCTCCCATTTCTCTGTTGCTGCACATCCAAAATGATTGCTCTTCGTATTTGTTTGTCATTTCTACACTCTTTCCTCTGTAGCTGAATGGTTATCAGCTGCTAAACTGCTCCATTCTCAATTCCTAATAGTCTATTTCCATGCATCTATGTCATATTCTTGATCTGCAACTTCTGTTTATACTCTTCTGTTTTCATTCATAAACAACTCTGGTTTTACCTCAACTAATTTCTGCATTTTGGTCCTTAACAAACCAAAACAGGATGGATAAGAGAATATTTTGATTGTTTTTCTTTGGGGAGACCTTCTTGCAAAATATAAAAACTTCTATTATCTTAGATGTGTTCTTTAAATACATACTTCAGAGACATTATGTGTGATAAAAAAAACCTTCATGTGTTAAATCTTTGTTAGAAGTAACCCAAAATATAATAATGTTATAAAGTTTGACTCTGTTTGAATCTGTCTGTGCTGTATGAAAAAAAGGAAAATGTGTGGTTTGCCAAAGGTTACAGTCCAAATCTGCATCATCAGCCTATGCAGCCTGCCAGCGTATAAAAAGGGATGTTTTCAGAGATGTTGTCACTCCTCAGCAGCTTGACTGGATTGTGATCTCACCATGTTCAACCACTGTTCACTGGCTTTACTGATGCTTGCAATGACTTTACAAAGACAAGGTGAGTTTCTATTATAGTATGTACATTTAAGATGGATCAAAGTGTTACTGTACATGATTAGTCTTTGTGAGTTTTGTAATAATATTGATCTGTTTTAGTAAAAAAGATAAACATTTGTTATTTTGACATGTTAACAAATAACTACTTGTCATGAAATTAACTTTGTGTTTTACCCCCATAATGTTGCAGCTTATGCAGGCAAAATCATAGGCGGTCATGAGGCCAAACCACACAGCAGGCCGTATATGGTGCTTGTTGAGCTGATTAAGGAGAATAATGAAATAAAATACTGTGGGGGATTCCTTATCCGTGATGATTTTGTGATGACCGCAGCCCACTGCAAGGCCAAGTCAGTTTGACATGATTATGTAGTTCACTTGGATGAAGCCTGCTCCATGACTGCAGATAGATGAAGAAAGAAAAACATTAAACACTTTCTTTTTTTTTAGGTCCCATAAAGTTTTTCTTGGGTTACACAAATACTCAGAGAACCATAAAAAAGTGTCTGTGAAGGAAGCTTTTCTACATGAGAACTACGATAAAACTGATTTTACAAATGACATAATGCTGCTGAAGGTAAAATGATCTAATTACTTTATCCATTATAATCATTATACCAAATAGCATGGTTGTGTTTTTTTCTTATCTGTCATTAGCATTACTTATTATGTTTTAACATGCAATAAATGTATGAAAGTATATAGTACTTTTGTTGTTCAATACCATCTCAATCTTTTGTCTAGTTGTCCGAAAAGGCAGAGATTACCAAAAATGTAGAACCTATTGCTCTGGCGGACAAGGAAGATAGCTCTCTGCCAAATTCCTGCACAGTCAGTGGTTGGGGGAAAACTTCTGAGAACTCTAACATGTCGGAAACACTCATGGAGGCCAGTGTCACACTTATTGATAATGAACTGTGTGTCAAAGAAAATGTATACTGTTCTGAAGGAGAAATCGGACCAATGGGGGTAGATATTTCTTTCTTAGTAGAGAAAAAAAATGTGCTTCTTTTCCCAACACAGTCTCAATATTTTTTGTCTTTGATTATAGGGAGATTCTGGAGATCCATTAGTCTGCAAGGATGGAAAGGCATATGGAGTGGTGGCTGCAAGCAAAAAGACTGAGGGTTCCACACTGTATAAGTACACAAAGATACCTGATAGCATTGATTGGATTAATTCTATAATAAATCACAACTGAAACAGCTTCTGAGCTACATGACAATGAACTATCTAATCAGACAATTTCACAATATCTGAATGATTTTCAATCATATAAATGCTATTGAAATGTTAATTTTTTTTATTTTTGCATTTGTTCATTTTTGTCACTGTAAGCCCTCTCTTTTGATGATTAAGTCATATAATACAACAAACCAAAAGAAGTACTTTATGTTCAACAAGGAGTTTGGCATCCATTTTCCTGTGTACATGATTATCAGCAGCAACAACAGACTTGCAGTAATGACAAAATATATTGAGATTATTATTAGACATGAGCATGGTGACTCAGCAGTCAAAAAGGAAAATCAGGTTTTTTTTTTTCATTGCCCCAAATTATACAACCAAGCTAAAATAAAGGAAAAACAAACCCAACATTGGTGATTTTTAAACTCTGACTCTCAAATGTTAAATTCATTTTTGTGAATAATCTCATCTCTTCTGGAAAAAAAAAAAAAAAAAAAAAAA
>NW_015151003.1:299399-301299 GCF_000732505.1 Cyprinodon variegatus | reverse complement strand
ATATATATATATATATATATATATATATATATATTTCTTTAAAAATAAATCCAATTCCTCAAATTTTATCAACATTATTTTTTCTGAAGTAGTCTTTTTTTATGATCGACTAATGAACTGACACTTGTTGGTACACACATTAATAGACAAAAAAATTTGATTTAAATATGCATATCTTTTATGGATCCATCATAATCTTACTGATTTGACTGTATTCCTTCTGAGGGGAAAGAATATCTAAATTATCAGTGTTTTTCTTTTTTTTAAAACACAAATAAAATGCATGTCAATAATTTCTGCACAGCAGAAGCATAGAGTCTGGGTCCTTTATTAGGAAGGAACCGGTCTATGTGTAAGTAAAGCAAGATTTTGGTCCTCATTGCCAGCTTTAAGTCAGAGCTGTACCCAGTATCTCCAGAAAGGCTGCCCTCTGTTACTGGTCCTGCTCATTATGTTTAAGGACAGGTTTTCTAGGGACAGACAAGGCCTGGAGGGGGTCTGCTTTGAGGACCAGTGGTCTTCATTCCTGCTTTTCAAAGAGGATGTGGTTCTGCTGTCTTCCTTCTGCCAAGACTTACATTATGCACTGTGGTGATTTGAGGCAGAGTACAAAGCTCCCAGGATGAGAATCAGCTTTTCCAAGTATTAGGACCCTGTTCTCAATGGGGAAAAAGGTGGCTTGTCTTCTTCAGGTTGGAAGAGAGTGGTGGAGTTTGAACATCTTGCCATAAAGTGAATTGAGCAGGATAGATAGAGGATTCGGTGAGGCTGACATTATAATGTGGAAGCTGAAGAGGGAGCAGAGGAAAAGGCAAAGCTCTCCATTCTCCGGTCGATCTATGTTCCTGCTCTCTGCTGTGGTCACGAAATTTGGACTATGACCAAAAGAAGGAAATCCTGGATGAAAGTGGCTGAAATTATCTTCCTCCACAGGGGGGCTCTCAAAATAGAGCCAATGTTCACCAAGTTTAGTTAAACAAACTTTCATTGAGACAAGTTTTAGAATTACCTTAAGCAGTAGGTGAATGAGGAGAAACAGATGTGGCAGATGGAGTTGGTCGGTGAGGAGAATACGACTAGCTCTGCAAGGTAATAATGAACCGTTGTTCCTGACAGAAGAACAAAGCCTTATATTATTTTATCCGTCTATAAAAAAATGCCCATGATGTCAGTATAAATCAAAATGTCATGTTTACAACATTTCGTCAAATCTATGTCTTGATGAATTCAGAAAGCTTTTTAAGGAAAACGGTCTATTCCACTATTAACAAAGAGTGGCTTATAACCTGGGAAGCTGCAGAGTAACAAACTCTTTTTGTTTTGTATTATGCATTTGCTCTATGAGGGACGAAAAATGATAAAACAAAAAAATAGATATGAAAATAAATAAATACAAATATAAATTAATAAATACGCATAATTGTCCATAAAAAAATAAATATAAAAATAAATAAATACACTTATAAACGCATATCTGTCATGGTGGGTTCTCAAAGAGCGACCCAAGTATGCAGAACACCACTGACGGACACAGGAATAAAAGTTCAACAAGTTTATTTTGCTACAAGCACACAGAATGTACTGGTTCTGGCTCGGGCCTGGACACTGGTTCACCGGAGTCTGCGTGGGAGACAGTTCAGTTAGCGTTGCAAGTTGGAACTTGATTTCTTGAAGATAACTGATTGTACCTTGAGGGTTCTTGAGGTTAGCTTTGGCTTAGGGTTTCCCAGCTCTTAGTTCTGAGCTGCATGAAGTTCTCTAAGGTTCTTCGGGTTTGGCTCTGAGGGTCGGCTCGGCAGGTTAGCTCTTCCAGAGCTTCACAGGGGAGACACAGGCTTCCTGGAAGACAGAGACAACGGTTAGAATCCAAGCTGGATTCAAAGTCACAAAGTTACACTGA
>NW_015151003.1:291583-294608 GCF_000732505.1 Cyprinodon variegatus | reverse complement strand
GCGACCCAAGTATGCAGAACACCACTGACTGACACAGGAATAAAAGTTCAACAAGTTTATTTTGCTACAAGCACACAGAATGTACTGGTTCTGGCTCGGGCCTGGACACTGGTTCACCGGAGTCTGCGGGAGAGACAGTTCAGTTAGCGTTGCAAGTTGGAACTTGATTTCTTGAAGATAACTGATTGTACCTTGAGGGTTCTTGAGGTTAGCTTTGGGAGAGTCACTGTTGGATCTGACCAACTGGATCAACACTGCGGCGTTGAGGCAAGGTCTGAAGACAGCTTAAATAGTGGATCCTCTGATGATCTTGATGGGCTGCAGCTGTGCAGGAGGCTCACTCAGAAGGATCCACGGCAGACTCTGCTGGAGAAAAGGTGGAACTTCTCCAGCTCCCAACAGTACATGCATGAATAAATAAGTGAATGATGAATTGCTAATAAATGACTTTTGTATTTTTAAATAAGTGTGTGAGGGGGGTGTGCCCTGAAGCATAAATATCATGAACAGATCAGTTGATTGTTTCTTATATATGCTATGTCTCTGGTTGCATTTGTCATGAAAGGGAAGTTTTGTTCTCCTTGATGTTCTGAAATGAGGATCTTAGATTTACTGTAGATCGGTTTATTTAATCAAAATCAGTTGTTTTTTAATCCCTCTGAGCTGTCGTTTTGTCACAAAGCATTACAGGTTATTCAGGCTCTATTGAGTTGATGCCATCTGGCATTGGTAGCACTGCTGCCTTACAGCAAGAAGGTCCTGGTTTGAGCCTAGGATCTGTTTGAGTGGAGCATTTACAGGTCCTTCTCAAAATATTAGCATATTGAGGTAAAGTTCATTATTTTCCAAAATGTAATGATAAAACTTGAACATTCTGACATCATTTCGGATCAAGACTCTGGTGCAGCAGCAATACATACGACAGGAGAACAGAGTTTACTTGAAGGGTTTTTATTATTCAGACTGGAAGCAGCGTAAGCAGGAAATCCAATGCAGTGTCTCACTGCAAAACAGGTAAGGTGATGAGTATGAGTTTCAACTGATGATGAAATGAACAGTGAGGGCAGACTTACTTCACAGGGCTTGGAAACATGCTGAGAAGGTGGGGCAACAGTATCCACAGAGAAGGAGTGAAATCCTTGGAGTGATCCTGTTGTTTAATTTGAATTGGAGGGTGGACATGCAGATGAGCTCGGCTTTAGAGGATCTTGGAAGGAAGCCTTTTTGGGGAGGAGTGGAAAGCGCCGTTGAGGGAGGACCAGGAGGACAGCCAGGCAGGATTAACCAGGAACCAGGCTTCAGCAGGAGGTAAACTAAAAGGGAATTAGAAAGACATGACTGATAAGTAAGAGGATGAAAACAAGTTCAACTAACTTGGAAGTCTTTTGACAAGGAACCTAGTTACCACTAGTATAGGTAACCATCTATCATCTGCCTCAGGGAATAAACTCCTCTAAATACTGCCGTCTGGCACACCTTGAAAGTGAAGGTGAGAGAACAAAAACAAAATATCCAAACCAAAACAGCTCTGTGGGCACAACACATTCATATATTTTAGATTCATTGCACACTAATTGAAATATTTCAGGTCTTTTATAGTCTTAATCTGGATGATGTTGGCATACATTTCAGGAAAACCCCAAATCTCACAAAATTATCATATTTCATCCGACCAATAAAAGAAAAGTGTTTTTAATACAAAACAGTCAACCTTCAAATAATTATGTACAGTTATGCACTCAATACTTGGTCGGGAATCCTTTCACAGAAATGACTGCTTCAATGCAGCGTGGCATGGAGGCAATCAGTGTACCTATAAGCAAACAAATTATATAAACTACATTTCCCTATCTACTGTCATTCATTTGTGGATTTCCACAGACAGACTCCTACCGTCTCTGTCTTGGGGCCCGGATTAGACTGCCCCTCGAGTGCATAGAATCTGCCAATCATGTACTATTGCTAGGTGAATTTAATAATTTAATGGCCAATGTTTTGTCAGAATTTTATGGTCTTGGGGTTCTGAAAATACTGCCCTTTAAAAGGCTTCTGCACCCAAGCGCAGGTGCAGACAATTAGAGGGACAATGACGAACGTAACGAGCGAGATGCAGCTTCCACCAAATTCGGTGAGATCCTTATTTATCTAACCATTTGCCAGAAGAACATCCCTGTTGTAGGGTAGGAAAATTTCCTGTTATGGTTATTGTGACTGTGACGAAGTCACCTCGTCACTTAAAATAACCTCTCTAACTTTGCGTGCCACACACACATTCCTGTTATACTGTGTTTGTGAGGACCAATACACTCGCGCTGAGCCCTACAGTAGCGGTCCATTAACTTAAAACACACAAGCTGTTCCTGGTTACCTGCTGGCGTATTGAGGGTGCACACTTAATATTTCAGTGGGGTTAGCCGTGTGTGTGTGTGTGTGTGTGTGTTAGAGACTGACATTTTTTCGTGGGATGGGAGTCAGTATTAGTAACGATCACGTGATTGGGACTGTACAGGATTAAACATTAATGGGAGCAGACGGGAGCGGGAGCAAACCAATAGTAACTAAAAAAAACTAGGATCGATGCCAAAAAATAAATTAAAAGAAAAAAAATCCAGTACTGGCCACGCCATTTTGTAATTTTTTTCCTTGAAGCCTACACTATAGTGCGGGTCAAAAAAACTACATGACCCAAAAACCAACAGTGCTTCTGCTCTGAGTTTTTCACCCGCGCTCAAAAACAACAATGGAGGGAACAACAGTTACTACAGTTAGAAACAGGAACTCAACTGACCCTTCATAGAAATTCAGATTCAGTGTATTGGCAATCTTATTGAAGACAACAACAATGGGAGTGGTGCAGGAGCGGGAGTCATTCTGAATGGGAGCGGGATGGGAGTGGGAGTAATTTCACCAGGAGTGGGACGGGACAGGATTTAGATTTCTACTCTGGCCCGGGATCGGCACGGGACAAAATTTTTTTCTGTGGGAGTGGGACGGGAAAATCCACTCCCGTGTCAGTCTCTAGTGT
>NW_015151003.1:289104-290975 GCF_000732505.1 Cyprinodon variegatus | reverse complement strand
ATTTCCAATTGTTTATTTGAATTCTTATTCTGGATTAGTTGGAGACATACACCAGGCTATATCAGCCCCACCAAAAATATTTTTCACCAGCCGCCACTGCTTACAGGCTAGACAATGTTTCGATTTTGAAATACATCAATGAAAGCTGTAATATCGTTATGCATTTTATTTGAGAAATAACAGCAAATAACAGAAGTAGTAAAGTTGTACTCCACCTAGGCCTATATAGAAACCTCATTCACTGAAAGATAATGGCTCTTTGTTATAGATTCTGAAAGGCCTTGCATTAAAAAATACTGCAAGGGGAAAGAAAGTAGTGGCTAAAGGAAGCGAGGTAGGAGGGCAAAATAGGTTTAGCGCCTCCGCAGCACGGGAGTCAGAATTACGTCCAGGAGCAAATGGATAAAAATAGACCAGAGCAGAAAAAAACATGAATGGATACTCTTGCGGATGTGTCGATGGATCAGATCGTTGGCTGTTGGATCCATGCGTCGATACAAAACAATTATTACTTACACCCCTATTGGGTCTATCGACTTTCTCTCCACAATATCCCACAGATTCTCTATGGGGTTCAGGTCAGGACAGTTGGCAGGCCAATTGAGCTCAGTGATACGGTGGTCAGTAAACCATTTACCAGTGGTTTTGGCACTGTGAGCAGGTGTCAGGTCGTGCTGGATAATGAAATCTTCATCTCCATAAAGCTTTTCAGTAGATGGAAGCATGAAGTGTTCCAAAATCTCCTGATAGCTAGCTTGATTGACCCTGCCCTTGATAAAACACAGTAGACCAACACCAGCAGCTGGTATGGCACCCCAGACCATCACTGACTGTGGGTACTTGACACTGGATTTCTGGCATTTTGGCATTTCCTTCTCCCTAGTTTTCCTCCAGACTCTGGCACCTTGATTTCCAAATGACATGCAAAACTGAGCAACAGTCCAGTGCTGCTTCTCTGTAGCCCAGGTCAGGCGCCTCTGCCGCTGTTTCTGGTTCAAAAGTGGCTTGACCTGGGGAATGTGGCACCTGTAGCCCATTTCCTGCACACGCCTGTGCACGGTGACTCTTGATGTAAAATAATAAACTTTATCACAATATGCTAATATTTTGAGAGGGACCTGTATGTTCTCCATGTGGATGCATGGGTTCTCCCCCTGTGGTGGTGAAACCTGCAATATGCTCCTTTGCAGACTGTCATCATAATAACTTTAGAGCAACCGGAATCAGCTGTTTCTGTTAGGAATCTGTTGTGTATCTTTGCTAGATGAAGTTAGAATTAGGATCTGTACAATAGCTATTGTTAAAAGGCTGTACTTTCTCTAATTTCACTGATGTGACTACAGGCACATCCACAGATGCACCAATAGGATAAGGCAGGTGCAGTGGTGGAGGTGAATAAATTGACAGTCATGCTGCATAACCTCAACTGCTAAAGAAGGTTATATTTTTTGCTGAAATCTAAAGATTTTGCACAATCAGGAGTCTATAAATATGATCAATTGACAGCAGCAAGAAACCAAAAGTACCACATACTGAATACATTACAAAGTGGCAAGATTTCTATTTGTAAATGTAAAAATGTTACATGTGACTCATGTATCAAATCAATAAAATATTTTTTTCTATTCAAAATGAATTGATTGAATATTTTATATTTGCTATTAACTAATAAATAAATATTTTTACTTCATTGCCATTTAGATTATTTTTTCTATCTCTCTCTTCACAAGTCAAAATGTATCTTGCTCATAGAAGAGGTTACTTATAAGTTTGCATTTGAGGGATGCCTTTACTAACCTGACTCCGCCAGATGGATTTGCTCCGCATATACATCTGGAAACCTTCCGTTGCAGTAATTTTGGGAAGGGGCG
>NW_015151003.1:283459-288854 GCF_000732505.1 Cyprinodon variegatus | reverse complement strand
GCTGAAGCCGCCATGTTCTTTAGACTGAACTGTCGTGCTTCTCGTTGCGTCACACCTCAACCCGCCTCAAAACCAACGCTGACTGGACGTTCGTTTGGTGAACGGCTCCAAATTTTCTTCAACGGGGAGTCTCCAGACTGATTAGCGAGTGAAATCTTGAAAGCTCGTGAGATCAGGATGGTCTCACGAGGCTATGCCTTTACCAAAACAAAATTCTTAATCAACAGTTCAACAACTTGACCAAAAACAACCCATCCAGGGTGGACCTTACCTTTCGCCCATAAACTGCTGGAACTAAACCCCAGCACCTGTGAGACTGATGGACAGGTGGTAGAAGATGGATGGATGTTATATTGCAGCTTTTTAGCACTGAAAAAAAAAATCTATAATTTCTATCCCAGCAGCTATACTACTACATATACTACTCTCTAT
Organism: Cyprinodon variegatus; assembly: GCF_000732505.1. NCBI lineage: Eukaryota > Metazoa > Chordata > Actinopteri > Cyprinodontiformes > Cyprinodontidae > Cyprinodon > Cyprinodon variegatus. Next base: position 288,422 of record NW_015151003.1, on the reverse strand, counting down.
TGTAACCCCTATAGCAAGGCTGGCCCTTGAGGAAAAAAAAAAGTGATTGAGCAGTTGTTCATTCTTTTTGCCTTCTTCTCTACAAGTTCACATGCAGAGGTTGCCTATAGAAAGAGCCATAAAGATAGGATTCACAGAAACATGCCTTCCTGTTTTTTTTGGTTTGGTCAGATATGTTGGTGGATCTCTGTACCACAAACCCTGCATGCACTTTGTGTCTCTTTATCATAGTGATACTTGTAGAAAAGCTTCTATAAAGAGGCTGAAAGAGTTTTATTACCACACCAATACCCCGCTTCTAGTGATGTTTAAAACTGTTAGTTGAACTTATTGTCTTCTTTCTAGGATGATCCCTATTAAAAAGTACTGTTAAAAATGCAACAGTTAGTCTCATATTTTATAGTACATTGCAAAATCACCATCACCAAGCTGTTTTGCTAATCGCTACTGGTACTGTGGCAAGATGTTATTGATTGAAAACTGGGTAGATGATGTTCCTATCAAAAATTTTAGGCCAGCAGTTTCTTTGTGGCAGATATCTCTTCCATCTCGCTCTCTCGCTGCACGACAACCATTAAAAGTGGGTTCAGATAAATTTGATGAACATCTTGATGAACATTTCCAGATATTACCTGGGAAAATAATTGCTGCAAACAAAAATAAAAAAAGCAGACATTTATCTAATTTTGATGGCTTCCACAGTTTTATCTATGTTCTCTTTAATCTTGTTTTTAGTTATTCTCTTACAAAAATAACTATTAAATGTAGTCCTTTCTGTTTAGTTAATTAAGGATTTATTTGTCTTCATCTGTCTTTCCCAACTTTATGATCCAATTGTCTCCCAGCCACCAATCAAGAAATTGTGGCATCTTACATATACTTTACAGTTTGACAGGAGTTCATTTCCAGCTTATTTTTTAGGGTAATTTCTGTGTTTAAAAACCATGACGTTTTTCATTAAACTCAACCTTGATTCTTTTTTAGTTTTTACTTAAATTGTTACTTTAAAAGTAAAATAAAAATATCCTTTACTGTCTCACACTGGGGGAAGCTGGTGTGCAAACAGCAAAGGGACAGCTAAGCACCATGCAGATATCGATAAATATAGCTTGATGAACAAGACATGATGACAACACCCTGTAAAAAAAGGTGAAATTTATAACAAAAGACTACATACTTTACAGTTTTCAAAATGATAATACATTATAACACAAAACATTATGTGAGATGAAACATTTTATTAGAGGTAACCCAAAATGTAAAGCTGTTAATCAAACAGTTTTCACTGTTAAAACGGAAGCACTCCACGATTCAGGGTTTTCTGTCTGTGCAGTATATAAAAAGAAAAATGGAAAATGTGTGGTTTGCCAAAGGTTACAGTCCAAATCTGCATCATCAGCCTATGCAGCCTGCCAGCGTATAAAAAGGGATGTTTTCAGAGATGTTGTCACTCCTCAGCAGCTTGACTGGATTGTGATCTCATCATGTTCATCCACTGTTCACTGGCTTTACTGATGCTTGCAATGACTTTACAAAGTCAAGGTGAGTTTCTATTATAGAATGTACAGTTAAAATGGATCAAAGTTTTACTGTACTTTTTAGTCTTTGTGATTTTTGTAATAATAATGATCTGGCAAACACTCTGGAACTGGAGAGAAGTCCTCTAACTCCTTAAATACAGATCTCCTGATGAGCAGATGAGCGACAGGTGGTAGCAATCAGCTCTTGCTCCAGGAGATCTAGTACGCCCTCTGGTGGAGAAAGTGGTGTATATGGTGCTTGTTGAGCTGATGAAGGAGAATAACGAAAAAAAAAAAAAACACTGTGGGGGATTCCTTATCCGTGATGATTTTTTATGATGACCGCAGCCGAGTTCCAGGCCAAGTCAGTATGACATGATTATGTAGTTCAGTTGGATGAAGCCTCCACCATGGCAGCAAACAGACAAAGAAAGAAAAACATTAAACACTTTATTTTTTTAGGTCCCATAAAGTTTTTCTTGGGTTACACAAATACTCAAAGGAACATAAAAACTGTCTGTGAAGGAAGCTTTTATACATGACAACTACAATGAAAGTGATTATACAAGTGACATAATGCTGCTGAAGGTAAAATTATCTAATAACTTTATCTATTATAATCATTATACCAAATAGCATGGTTGGGTTTTTTTCATATCTTTCATTAGCATTACTCATTATGTTTTAACATGCAATAAATGTATGAAAGTATATAGTACTTTTTTCTGTTCAATACTATCTCCAATCTCTTTCATCTAGTTGTCTGAAAAGGCAGAGATTACCATAAATGTACAACTTATTGCTTTGGCGAACAAGGCCAGTGTCAACCTCGTTGATAATGAGCTGTGTGTCAAAGAAAATGTATACTGTTCCAAAGGAGAAATCGGACCAACGGAGGTATATATATTTTTTTTTGTAGAGAAAAAAAATTCACTTAAATGTTTTTCCAACACAGTCTCAATATTCTGTGTCTTTGATTATAGGGAGATTCTGGAGATCCATTAGTCTGTGAGGATGGAAAGGCATATGGAGTGGTGGCTGCAAACCAAGAAACTGAGGGTTCCACACTGTATAAGTGTCAGGGGCAGTCCTGATTAGATTGATGTCACTTTTATTACCTTGTCTTTTCACTTCCTGTTTTATTTTGGTACTCATTTCCTCTCTCGTTTTAGGCAGCTTCACTTCCTGAGTTCCTTCCTGCAATCAGGATCTGCCACAGCCTAATGCAATTCACCTGGTGTATGTGCTCCTCTTTTGTTTGTTAGAGTATTTAGTTCCCACCCTTGCCGCTTCCCTTTGCCAGTTCGTCTTAGTCTTTTGAGCTTAGCATTCAACCCTGGACTGAATTAAAAGAACTTTGAGTTTTAATCCACTGTGTCAGGTCTTGCATTTGAGTCCTTCATTTCTGAGCCTTGTGACAATAAGTACACAAAGATACCTGATAGTATTGATTGGATTAATTCTATAATAAATCACAACTGAAACAGCTTCTGAGCTACATGTCAATCAACTATCTAATCAAACAATATTTGATTAGATAGTTGATTGACATGATAGTTGATTTATATTTGATAATATCTGAATAATTTTCTATCATATAAATGCTGTTGAAATGTTTTTCTTTTATTTTTGTATTTGGTCATTTTTGTCACTGTAAGCCCTCTCATAATAAAGTCATAAAATACAAAAAACTAAAAGAAGTACTCTTTCTTCAACAAGGTGTTTGGCATCCATTTTCCTGTGTACATGATTAGCAGCAAAACTAATAATCCAGCACCCTTAATAACTTTAAAAATATGTAAGAGGTAATAAAAGCTAAGTATATGGAAACATGTGTGTACGTAGAGTCCTATCTCCCTCTCAAAAAACAAAGTTAATGTGCAAAAAAACAGTTCTGGTTTATTGATTTGCGGGGAGACTCTGTGAAAAGATTAATTCTCTCTTCATGGTGGTGCTGAAATAAGCAGCCAGTTACAGCAAAGTGAGGATGAGAGAAAATCTAAGGTCTGAAAAGACTCTCAATTTTCTCTTGCACTTGAGCAAGAAGTCTTCCTTTCAGCTCTTGGAGAAGAATAAATTGTTATCTGCTACTCCCTTGTGGAAAAACACAACACTTACAAGCAAGCTCAGTGAAAGCAGCTGATATCTGCAGCTCCAAGTAAAAACTGGAAAATTAACCGTATTTTACTACATCAGTGACTTAATTATTATTATTATTATTTTTTTTTGTAATGACATTGGTTGTTTTTAAACTCTGACCCTCAAATGTTAAATCAATACAGATAAAGTTTACATTAAAATATACATGAGTACACAGCGGTGTTTTCAGTTTGTTGTGAATAATCTCATCTTTTGTGAAAAAGAAACTATAAATTTGTCTTAAAAATAAATCTAATTCCTCAAATTTTATCAACACATTTTTTCTGCGATAGTCTTTTTTTATGATCGACTAATGAACTCAGACTTGTTGGTAGACCCATTTATAAACACAAAAATTTTATTTAGATCTGCATATTTTTTATGGATGCATCATAATCTTACTGATAAATTTGACTGTAGTCCTTCTGAGGGGAAAAATATCTCTAAATTATCAGATTTATTTTTTCAAACACATATAAAATGTCAATAATAGATTTTCTGCACAGCAGAAGCTTAGAGTCTGGGCCCTTTACTAGGAAGGAACCGGTCTATGTGGGAGCAGAGGAAAAGGTAAAGCTCTCCATTCACCGGTCGATCTATGTTCCAGCTCTCTGCTGTGGTCACGAAATTTGGACTATGACCAAAAGAAGGAAATCCTGAATGAAAGTGGCTGAAATTAGCTTTCTCCACAGGAGGGCTGGAGAGACAGAGAGTAGAGCCCCTGTTCACCAAGTTAAGTTAAACAAACTTTCATTGAGACAAGTTTTGGAATAATCTCAAGCTGTAGGTGAATGAGGAGGAACAGATGTGGCAGGTGGAGTTGGTGGGTGAGGAGAATACGACTAGCTTTGCAATGTAATAATGACTCGTTGTTCCTGACAGAAGAACAAAGCCTTATACTATGTTATCAGTCTATGGAAGATTTGCTTATGATGTCAGTATAACTCAGAATGTCATGTACACAGCATTTCGTAAAATCTATGCCTTGATGAATTAAGAAAGCTTTTTATTGAATACAGTCTATTCCACTATTAACAAAGAGTGGCTTATAACCTAGGAAGCTGCAGAGTAACAAAGTCTTTTTTTCTCTTGTATAATGCATTTGCTTTATTAGGGCCGAAAAATTATTAAAAAAAAAAATAGATATGAAAATAAATAAATAAATACAAATATAAATGAATAAATACACATATAATTGTATTAATAAAAAATATACACTCACTGGCCACTTTATTAGGTACCCCATGCTAGTAACGGGTTGGACCCCCTTTTGCCTTCAGAACTGCCTCAATTCTTCGTGGCAT
>NW_015151003.1:269108-282774 GCF_000732505.1 Cyprinodon variegatus | reverse complement strand
GCACTGAGTTGCCGCCATGTGATTGGCTGCTTAGAAATTAAGTGTTAACGAGCAGTTGGACAGGTGTACCTAATAAAGTGGCCGGTGAGTGTATATAAAAATAGAAAAATACATTTATAAATGTATACGTGCATGAACAGATAAATGAATAATGAATTGCTAATAAATGACTTTTGTATTTTTAAATAAAGATGTGTCTGGGGGTGTCATGATGTTTTTAAGGGATCTGAGCCACATGCAGGAAACCACTCAGAGAAACCAGAGTAAAAGTTACAGGTCAGGAGAGTTGGCAGGCCAATGGAGCACAATTGAGTACCGTGGTCAGTAAACCATTTACCAGTGGTTTTGGCACTGTGAGCAGGTGCCAGGTCGTGCTGAAAAATGAAATCTTCATCTCCATAAAGGTTTTCAGCAGATGGAAGCATGAAGTGCTCTAAAATCTCCTGATAGCTAGCTGCATTGACCCTACCCTTGATAAAACACAGTGGACCAACACTAGCAGCTAGTATAAGATAAGATAAGATAAGATAATCCTTTATTTGTCCCACAAATTGCAGCGTTGCATCACAGTGAACAGTACAGTAGGAAAAAAGAAGAATACAAAGTATAAAAAATATTTAAAAATATATACAGACAAGGCAACACTGGTATAAAGTGACAACAGTAAAGTTCTGTGCAAATGATTGATGGTTGATACGGATAGCACCCCAGACCATCACTGACTGTAGGTACTTGACACTGGATTTCTGGCATTTCCTTCTCCCCAGTCTTCCTCCAGACTCTGGCACCTTGATTTCCAAATTACACGCAAAACTGAGCAACAGTCCAGTGCTGCTTCTCTGTAGCCCAGGTCAGGCGCCTCTGTTTGTGGTTCAAAAGTGGCTTGACCTGGGGAATGTGGCACCTGTAGCCCATTTCCTGCACTCGCCTGTGCGCGGTGGCTCTGGATGTTTCTTCTGGCTGGTGATTTTAAAGGCCTCAGGAGCAGGTATTTAGAGTTAATTTGTTGATTCAGATGATTAGATGCATAGCTCGTTCAGAGGCTTTTTTCATGATATGCTAATTTTATAAGATAGGAGTTTTGGGTTTTCATGAGCTGTATGCCAAAATCTTCCGTATTAAGACAATAAAAGACTTGAAATATTTCAGTTAGTGTGCAATTAATCTAAAAATATATGAATGTTCCAGTTTTATCATTACATTATGGAAAATAATGAACTTTATAACAACGTGCTAATATTTTGAGAAGGATCTGTATGTTCTTCCTGTGCATGCATGGGTTCTCCCCCGGTACTTCTGTGGCAAAACCTGCAATATGCTCTCTGTGCAGCCTTTGCAGGCTGTCATCATAATAACTTTAGAGCAAACAGAAATAGCTGTTGCTGTTAGGAATCTGCTCTGCATCTTTGCTAGATGAAGTTAGAATTAGGATCTGTACAATAGCTATTGTTAAAAGGCTCAACTTTTTCTAATTTGACTGATGTGTCTACAGGCACATCCACAGATGCACCAATAGGATAAGGCAGGTGCAGTGGTGGAGGTGAATAAATTGACAATCATGTATGAAATCATGGAACTAAACCCCAGCCCCTGTGGGCCTGATGGACAGGTGGTAGAAGATGGATGGATGTTTTATTGCAGCTTTTTAGAACTGAAAAAACATCTATAATTTCTATCCCAACAGCTATACTACTACTCTCTATTGTAACCCCTATAGCAAGACTGGCTCTTTAGGAAAAAAAATAAGTGATTGAGTAGTTGTTCATTCTTTTTGCCTTTTTATCCACAAGCTCACATGCAGAAGTTGCCTACAGAAGGAGCACTAAAGATAGGAACCATTCTGATATTTCTCAGAAACATGCCTTCCTGTTTTTTTTTTTGGTTTTGTCAGATATGTTGGTGGATCTCTGTACCACAAACCGTGCATGCACTTTGTGTCTCTTTATCATAGTGATACTTGCAGAAAACCTTCTATAAAGAGGCTGAAAGAGTTTTATTACCACACCAATACCCCGCTTTTAGTGATGTTTAAAACTGTTAGTTGAACTTTTTGTCCTCTTTCTAGGATGATCCCTAATAAAAAGCACTGTTAGAAATTCAACAGTTGGTGTCATATCTTATAGTACATTGCAAAACCACCGTCACCAAGCTGTTTTGCTAATCTTTACTGGTGCTGTGGCAAGATTTTATTGATTGAAAACTGGGTAGTTGATGTTCTTATCAAAAACTTTGGGCTGGCAGTTTCTTTGTGGCTGATATCTCTACCATCTCGCTCTCTCGCTGCACGACAACCGTTAAAAGTAGGTTCAGATAAATATGTCTGCTGTGAAAGAAAACATCTGGATGAATGTTTCCAGATATTACCTGGGAAAACTATTGCTGCAAACAAAACAAAAAAAATCTGACATCTAATTTTGATGGCTTCCACAGCTTTATCTCTGTTTTCTTTATTCTTGTTTTCAGACTTATTCTCTAACAAAAATAACTTAAATGTAGTCCTTTCTGTTTAGTTGAATAAGGACTTATTTGTCTTCATCTGTCTTTCCCAACTTTATGATCCAATTGTCTCCCAGCCACAAATCAAGAAATTGTGATATATTACATACACCTTACAGTTTGACAAGAGTTGTTTTCCAGCTTATTTTTTTTAAGGTCATTGCTGTGCTTTAAAAACCATGACGTTTTTCTTTAAACTCAACTTTGGTTCTTTTTTAGCTTTAACTAAAATTGATACATCACACTGGGGGAAGCTGGTGTGCAAACAGCAAAGGGACAGCTAAGCTAACCAACTGAGCATTTACAAGATTGCAGAAAATATTAAATATTAAAACAGCACAGATATGAATACGTCTGAGTTTGGTGGGTCCAACAGCCGCTTAGAGGAACCATCTGCTATAACAGTCCATTGTGCACAAAGGATGCAGCAGTCTGTCACTTTAGTTTTAAACTGTTTCATGCATAGGTGTGAGACATTGTCCAAATCAGATAGAACTTTCTAGAACTCCTGTCTCTCACCACCTGCACTATGTTTAGAAGCTATAATAGTACACTGCTGACTTCTCTAAGCTCATCTAACAACCCAACTCTGTTGTAGATAAACCGCTGCTCTATTATTTGCTATCTTTATCTAGGTCTTTCTATGTTCATTTATGATTTCGCAGGAAATCTTTATTTAATTTTCTTGGATCATAGTATATTTTGTAGTGGTTAGTCATTTTCCCTCATCTCTCCCGTTTCACTGCTGCTGCACATATACAATAATTGCTCTTCATATTTGTTTGTCATTTCTATGCTCTTGCCTCTGTAGCTGAATGGTTATCAGCCACTAAACTGCTCCATTTTCAATTCCTAATAGTCTATTTCCATGCGTCTATGTCATATTCCTTATCTGCAACTTCTGTTTAGTCTCTTTCTGTTTTCATTCATAAACAACTCTGGTTTTACCTTAATCAATTTCTGCATTTTTTCCTTAACAAACCAAAACATTATTCAGACAGCGAGCCCAACAACAGCCATGTCTCCTTCCGCGGCGGAGGGAGACATGGCTGTTGTTGGGCTCGCTGTCTGAATGACGGCGGAGGGAGACATGGCTGTTGTTGGGCTCGCTGTCTGAATGACGGCGCGCACTGATACGAACAGAGAGAAAATAGGACCAATTGATAACGACGTGNTGCCAGGGGTAAGTCAGTGTGATTGCATGCCGCTGGTGATGGGGATGCCATACAGATTCATGTCAAAAATACCGAACTATCGCTTTAAGTTTTTTTCTTTTTTTGTAATGACATTGGTTGTTTTTATACTCTGACCCTCAAATGATAAAATAAATACAGATAAAGTTTACGTGAAAATATCCATGAGTACACAGCGGTGATTTCAGTTCGTTGTAAATAATCTCATCTTGTGTGGAAAAAAATAAATAAATTTGCCTTAAAAATAAATCTAATTCCTCAAATTTTATCGACATTATTTTTCTGAAATAGTCTTTTTTTTATGATCGACTGACATAATAATGAATAAACTGACACTTGTTGGTAGACTCATTAATAAACAAAAAAATGTAAGTTAGATACACATATCTTTTATGGATGCATCATAATCTTACTGATAAATATTTTGACTGTATTCCTTCTGAGGGGAAAAAATATCTAAATTATCAGTGTTTTTTTCTTTTTCAAACACAAATAAAATGCATGACAATAATAGTTTTTCTGCACAGAAGAAGCTTAGAGTCGGGGTCCTTTATTAGGGAGGAACCGGTAAGCAAAGCAAGAGTTTGGTCCTCATTGCCAGCATTAAGTCAGAGCTGTTCCCAGTATCTCCAGCAAGGCTGCCCTCTGTTACTGGTCCTGCTCATTATGTTTAAGGACAGGTTTTCTAGGGACAGACAAGGCCTGGAGGGGGTCTATTTTGGGGACCAGTGGTCTTCATTCCTGCTTTTCAAAGAGGATTTGGTTCTGCTGTCTTCCTTCTGCCAAGACTTACAGCATGCACTGTGGTGATTTGAGGCAGAGTACAAAGCTCCTGGGATGAAAATAAACTTTTCCAAGTATTAGGACCCTGTTCTCAATGGGAAAAAGGTGGTTTGTCTCCTTCAGGTTGGAAGAGAGTTGTGGAGTTTGAACATCTCGGCATAAACTGAATGGAGCAGGATAGATAGAGGATTCGGTGAGGCTAACATAATGTGGAAGCTGAAGAGGGAGCATAGGAAAAGGCAAAGCTCTCCATTCACCGGTCGATCTATGTTCCTGCTCTCTGCTGTGGTCATGAAATTTGGACGATGACCAAAAGAAGGAAATCCTGGATGAAAGTGGCTGAAATTAGCTTTCTCCAAAGGAGGGCTGGAGAGACTGGAATGATCTTAAGCAGTAGGTGAATGAGGAGGAACAGATGTGGCAGATGGAGTTGGTGGGTGAGGAGAATACGACTAGCTTTGCAAGGTAATAATGAACCGTTGTTCCTGACAGAAGAACAAAGCCTTATATTATTTTATCAGTCTATAGAAGATTTGCTTATGATGTCAGTATAAATCAAAATGTCCTGTGTACGGCATTTCGTCAAATGTATGCCTTGATGAATTAAGAAAGCTTTTTAAGGAAAACTGTCTATTCCACTATTAACAAAGAGTGGCTTATAACCTGGGAAGCTGCAGAGTAACAAAGTCTTTTTTCTTTTGTATCATGCATTTGCTCTATGAGGGACGAAAAATGATAAAACAAAAAAATAGTTATGAAAATAAATACAAATTTGAATAAATAAATACACATGTAATTGTATCAATGAAAAAATAAATGCTAATAAATAAATGTTGTATTTCTCTTTTTAAATAAATATGTGTGTGGGTGTGTGTGTTTTATATCGTTTATCTGTGAAGATTCTCAGTCATCCAGGTCACGGTCAAGCTTGAAAAAGTTCAGTTTAGGCAAGAGGACTTGAAGTTTTTTAGAAGATGTTTCACCTCTCATCCAAGAGGTCAGTTGCCTAAGCTGAACTTTGTCATGTTCTGTCATATACTTTACCAGATGTTGGTCATATTGAACCATGAGAAAAGGACATTTTAAAGCTACAGAGTTTCTCGTACCCACATAACATATATATAATCAAGTTCTTAGGCGTCTTGTCCTCAGCATTAAGAGCAACATCTGGATTGTACAACAACCTGTACGTATACAGAGGCTTATTAAATCAGGGGACTCCAAAGAGCTTCACACTTTATTCAGTCATTAACTCGTTTACATTTGGATTTATACATTGATGGTGGGAAGCTATATAGCAGCCACAGCTGCAATGGGGCAACAAGTGAGCCTTCTGTACACAAGCGGTACCCGGCTCTCTGACCACCATCAGTAGGCAATGCAAGGGGAGAGTCTGCCCAAGGGCACAACGAATGTAATAGATGGAGCTGGGTTTCGAACCAGTGACCCTCTGTTTGCAAGCCAGGCTTATTCATTTGTACCGGTAATAAAAAAAACAAAAAAAAAAACATTTTGCCCTTTGCAAAGCTGACTGGCAAAATCTTACAGTCAATGATTCTGTAAGTAACTCTCACACACATATAGTTAATTTATAAATCAATTTTTCTATGTGTTAAAGGTAAAAATACAAGGCTTCCAAAGTTAGAAATTTTTTTTTTCTACCAAGGCTTGATTAAACTGTTCACTGTTCTATCAGAGTCTGGTATTTGTGGGTAGTCTATATTCATGCTTTCTTTCTCTTTCAGGTTCATAACAGCCACATCTTTTATGTTTCAGGGAAAGTGTGATAATCTCCCTCTTGTGGCAGTTTACAGTTTTGCTTTTCTTGCTGAGTGATGTCACACACATACTACTGACAGCAGCATTTTATTTCCTGTGGATCAGTCCTATAATGGTTTCTAAATACCTTATCTCTTTCTCACCTGTTTAATGACACTTTACACAGCTTGAAATATGTGACCGTTTGAAACACAGCTTTCAAGTGTAAGTTACAGAAATTTTATTTTATGTAGTAATTAATTTAAAACCACAGACAAAAAAATCATTGTATTTGTCTTTTAATTGTACAAGAATGTACAGCTGGATTAGAGAGTTTATCCTATTTTGAGTGCAAAACAAATCAAAGAATACTATCAAAAAAATAAAACAAGCCACAGGAGTCACTATTAACAAACTAATCCACACATGCACATGATTATTTAAACTAGCAGGATAAGAATCACAAACGTATGTGATGCATGCGCAATTCAATCTTGATTTACAAACTTTCAGTTGTCTCTGAACTTCACGGCATTTGGGAGTGGATATTGATGTGCGTTCTTGTGATTGGCTATAAAAATAGAGTATTCTAATTGGTTACAAATCGTAGCTTGATTTAAAACAAAATGCTTTCATGTAATGGGTCATGTCAGGGGACTTAAAGGACACATATAACACTCTAGGAACCCTATTGATAGGCTTATAATTAAATCCTTGCCCACCTCTAGACTTACTTTATATTTAAATAATTCCCCTGTTGAAGTACCAAAAATAGGTACTGTACCTTACTTCATTATGTCTTGAAAACAGTACATACATGTTTTCTGCTCAAGATGATCTGTCACCACCTTACAACAGGTTATAGAATTCCAAATGGAAAATTTGCATGTTTAGATTTTTACCCTTTAACACAAAATTATACCAAGATTTGTGCAACACTTTACATAAAACTGAACAATAACAATACATTACTTCAGGTTGAAATTCTTTATCCCATCTATCTTCAAAAAAGTTTAAATTTAAACCAACTCACTTAAATGCATTTGTGAAATCCCAAAACAATAAAATAAAGGCACAGATTACAAACCATTGAATAAAATAAAATTCCCTAAAACTTGAATCAAATGTTATTTTTTTGTATAACACTTACAAGGAACAATAAATGTATTATTTTAAAACCCTGGGTTATTCTTCAATGATTGATATTTGCAGAGCAATTATAATTAAGCTCCAAAAATAACCTTTAAGAAAGGTAAAAATAATAAGGGACAGGGTTGTGTACCAGAAACAAACCTAAAATCCTATAATCTACAAGGTATTTTTCAATTTGCCTAAACTGTCATTATACAAAAAGCACAAAAAGAAATGTAAACATTAAACAGGCATCATGATCATCATGAAAAAGGTTTGATTACTCGTACAATTAAAAATGTCCATCATATGATACAGTGCCCATGCAGTAGAATCTTAATTTGAGTGTCCTTCAATCATTTAAAAGAGCACATCAATGAACACAGAAATTCTGTCAAGAGAAATTATATAACTAGCCTTGTTCCAAGACATTTTCATGAAATTTCAAAGTGCAATTTCAAAGATGAACGGCAGCATTTTGCATCCTCTGGAGACCAGGCATGGACAAAGCACTGACCCCCACAAAGCACTGACCCCCACATAAAGTGCATTAGAGTTCTCAAGCAAAGTGATAATCAAGGCAAAACATTAGTGCTCACCTCTATGGTTATTTTTTGCAGGCATACACTGCAAACCTGGATGCATCTAAGTTCCCTTTAGAAGCACAATCTGCTCTGTCCCTTCTTGTAGATGGCTTTACAGTTGCATCTGCAGCCAAATTTGTTATCAGATGAGCACAATCTTATCCTTAATGAAACATGAATTGAAAACTTAGGGAATTTGAATTTTTGATTTTACGTCGATCCCTGTTGGTTTATTGTGGCTATCTGTACCTTGCTTTTGTGCAAAGGTTCCTAATTGGAAAAGTTCAAGAAAGTGTAAACCACCAGCACTCTGACTAAATTCTCTGTGGAATCGACTTCTTCTGTGTTTTTGTATAAGATATGTTGGCAAGTCTGTGTCCTAAAATATATTAATATAATGCCTGATCATGGAGAAATCTAATCATGATAACGAAAAATAAATACAGCAATTTATTCAGAAGCATATCTCATTGTAGCATATTTTTTAACCTGTTCAAAATAAAATGTATAACAACTTTAAGTTATGTTGTCTCATTCTAGAATTTACAAACACCACATCACACTAGTTTTACATTCTGAGAGTATTCCTAATTAGTCCTAAAAAGAAGAACCTATATTTCTTTGCATTTAATTAAAGCAGTGGTTTTGGCATAAAAATATGAGTTGTAGGTTATTGTATATGTTTTGACAGCGTTAGTTTGTCTTTAGCACCATCTAGTGGTGTCTTTCTGTATTTACTACCTTTAATAAATGCAGAGCATAAAGGTTTAGTTTTCTAACCTTCAAAAACTGTTTTAAAATGTAGGATTTCTCTTCTTTTCCAAATCAAGTTTCTGTTCCTTTTTGCTTAAATTCACCAGGAGGAGAATAATAAATATAAATACTCTGAATAAGAAACTCTTGTTACCCCACTGGGATTCTCTGTGCTTACACCCCACCAGCTGAATATGTAGTGGACTGTTGCATAAAACTGTTATTAATATTTGCCACATCACGCCCTCTTCGCATTCACTAAGAATGTATTTATCAAAAGATTCATTCTATTAATAATTTTATAAAAATATATTGACTTTTGAATATATAAAAAAAGTTTATGCATCTCTTTTTTTTTTCTTTTTTTTTTTTTACAGTGAAATGTCAATAACGTTTGCAAAATCAAATAGCCTACATCTAAGAAAAACATTAAGCTTTCCTCCTTTCTCCTATAGTCCACTAGATGGCAGTCTAAATCTTGACATCTCTGTACAGCACTCCGATGTCAAAGCACACCTTACACTGGACGTGCACAGCAATGATCATAAATCAGTGCCATTCAGGGTGAAAATAAGATGCTTATAATAACAAGTTTGGATTTTTACATTTGTTTCTGCCTTAAAAGCCTACTTCAAGAGGAATGGACACCACTTAGCTGTAACATAATTTGAATATTTGTTTTACCTTCTGTTATAACTCTATAAAGAAGTCACTTAAAGAAATGACATAAAAATATTAAAAACAAAATAGAAATAAAATGGAACAAATAGTGCATACATATATTCTTTTAATCCTTATTTTAAACCTAAATTTATGAATGGAAAGAAAATACCCCTTAAAGAGAATCAGAGCCTAAAATCAGAGATTAGGTTTACTTTCTAAATTCATCAAGGAAAATTAAATATATAGTTATAAAATTAGTTATATAATTAATAATTTACTACTAAAACCTCTGATTGTCAAAAGGGTCAAGTGACCAAATCTTGCACACAAGAATGGCAAGACTGAAAGATGCAACCAACCTCCATAGTGTCAAAGATAAAAGAGGATGTATATGTTAGAAGCATGCTGCTAAAATGAACACATCTTGAAATTTTGTCTGAATATATGTCTATGACTGCAAAAAAATTTTTTCTCAAAAATCAATGTTTCAATAAATGTTCTGCTTTTGTTTTAATTTTCTATGACAGTTAAGGAAATAGGCTTGTCATGCAAAAGCAAAGCATGCAAAACATTCAGCAGAGTGGATCTGTAAACAAAATATGTTTGCCTGCAGGCAGTTAACATTAGAAAGTAAAGACCACACTCGGGGTTAAAAATAGAAGCAGATAGTGCTGCAGTAAGCACTCTAACTTCTGAGATACCCCTTTTTTTACCTCAGCGCCTCCTACACAATCTCACCTCATGGCTTCCTGTGCAACACCACAGTTTTCCATTGTAGCAGGCCTCGGCCTATCAAGCTTCACTAAAATCTTTAGTCAGGGAACTGACTGCAAAGCATACTTGCAGAGTTGCTCAAAGAGAATGAATTAAAGTAACTGATCAAGAGTGGTTTATTTGAAATAAAATATAATGTATTTTTTATGTATCGGTTTTTTGCTTTTGGCTTTTTTTTGTTTGTTTGATTCAGCAAATCTTAAGCAATCAATAGGTAAATGGATCAAGTATTATTACTACTTGACAAAGAATCATTTGAAAATGAACATTCCTTCTCTTTTTATTTTATTTTCCCAGATATAACTGTAGGGGGCCCCCTAAGCAAGACTAGTGCTGGCTTCCTCATGCAAATTTGAGTATGGGCCAATACCCTCCCTGAGAGCTTCATTGACTGCATCCTATAAGTGCTGTGTCCTGCACTTGACTCCCTGTTTGATGCTGATTGGTATTCCAAGACTGCAGCTTTGCAGATGTTTCAATGGAATGATGAAACCTGCATTGTTTGCCTGGGATGATTATGTTTTGCTGCAATATAAATCATTGTGCAATTTATTATCAGCACCAATGTTCATAAATTGTTCTTTTTAAAATGATCATTGAGAGGCAGGTACATACTCATAGTATGCATCTACTATTGTGTCCATTTGTTAGTTTATGAGGCAAATCTTAAAAATCGAACTAAAGCCAAAGCTGTCTGTGTACCTTTAAGAGGCAAGATCACATTGTTATTCTGGGTTTGTCCACATACGGACTGTGGAGGTGGACAGATAGCAGTTCTGGGGGTGGTTTGTGTGTGTTTTTGTGTGGAGGAGGGAGAAAGTGTGGGAGGGGCACGCGTAGGAGTCTCCTAATATGAGTCTCTGGGGGCTGGAATGGATTAGAATGAGATGGGGAGACACTGTGATAAGGAAAAGATGTCCTCTAGATGCATCCGGTGTTTTACAGCATGCCCAAGGAGGCAGGGGTTGATCCTGAGTTTTCTCCTTTACAATGGCAATGCAGGCTGAACACTCAAGGCTAAGCTGCCCATTAGCAAGCCAATAATTTGTCTCATTATGGTGGGACTGCAGCTGGTGCCACTGATGCACTGCTCCTCACATGTCAACCATGAAGACTGAAAGGAGTTTTAGTGCTGCTCATTATAAAGCTGCAGCCACTTATTCCAGTTTCCATCCTTTGTCCAGGAAAAATGCTTGGTTGCAAAAAAAAAAGAAAAAAAAGAAAAACATAAAGAGGCCTGGTCTGGATGATATTATTTATTTTCTCCCCTGCCCCTTCTTTTAAACACAACATGCTCGATATAAAATCAATGTATCAAGTGTACTCAAGAATGTAGAGTGACGTGTTGCCATTCCCACTCTGTGCCCTTGGCTGTGATTAAAACTAATTTGAATGATTGAAATGCTTCCATAGAGGAGTCAGACTGAGTGAAGTGAAGGGCTCACACAGATGAAGGGGGAGGAGGCGAGAAAGGCTTGGCTCTACTCCAGGTGGAGGAGGTGAGTCATTCCCCAGCAACAGATACACAATCTAACGCTGTGCACGTGTGCAATCGTGCATAGCCCAAATTGTTACCAAGAGAAAAAAAAAATAGTGCTGCGAGCAATAATATGATAAAGAATGAATGTGGCTGTGTATGCAGAGAATTTCTTTCTGATATACTTTCTGATTTTGTGTCTCTAATAACGTATTCAGTAGGTGTGTGCAGGGCAGATAAATAGCCACTGTAAGCTATTCTGGCTGACTCTGCAAAAATGATAACACATGCAGGGGGCTGAGGCTGAGTGGTGAGGTGAAAGAGAAGTAATTGTAGAGGTACAGACATATTATAAATCATTAGTCATATTATTTGACAGAAACTTGGTGCAGGTTCATTTACTGCTCTTTAATTTAATATTAATCACAGCAAGTGGTGGACAGACGGGTTATTGCTGCTATTTATGTATTCATACTTTAATTTGTGTGCTTTTAGCTTCAGAAAGACAGACAGACAGACAGACAGACTGGTAGCTGGCTGCTTAGCTAGATAGCAACTAGCTAATTTGATTGTAAAATTTCACAAATCAATAACATTTGTTAAGATTACTGCTGTGTTAATTAGCAATCACAGAGACTAATTGTATGGAATGATGAATGACGACGAATGCAGCGTGTCTTATTTTTAATTTTTTTACCAGTCTCTTTTACTCTGTGCATGGTTTAGTCCTTGTTCTCATACATGGTTAGGCCTAATGCAATGTTGTTGTTTTTTGTTTTTTCAAACAACAAAACCAGACTAAAACAATCCTGGCACTTTGTTATGTTATTTCAAAGCGCCTTTCAGTATTGTACTTGAAATACTTGCATATTAAAGTGGTACAATAACATTTCTGAATGTCTAAGCGAGATTCTGCAAAGATGTTTTCTCTGTATGCTGCAACCTTGTGAGATGTTAAAGCAGATGTACAAGAGATAAACATAATATTGACATTGGGGGCAGTAATCATTGTGCAGCTGTTTATTTTTATAAAAAAAACATTTTTTTTTTATTCAATGTCTACTTAATTCCTAGTTAGTATTCAAAAGATTTTCAGGAAGAGATTTAAAAAAAAAATTGAATGTCTTTTAAGCCTTTTTTCACATATTTTAAGTGGGGTGCAGTGCCATTTCATGTGGACTGCTGTAATTTATGCCTCACTTTAATTTTTCATTTTGATTTGCAAATAAAGAATTTTGATGCTTTTTTATAATTAGTATAAGTAATGTGTTTCTTAAATGCCTTAATTATTCAATACAAGAATAGTTCTACTAGAGTGATATGTAAATACTAAAGCAATAGCACTTAAAGCCATTGCAAGCCAATTTAAAACACTTAAAAGAGAACAGCAGTTTTTCTTCTGGTTACTGTACAGGTGGAGACCACTTAGCGGAAATAAAACCGTATGCCTGCTGTTCTGAAACTGTAATCCTCGGCTATTTGAAGCTCTAAGTTATTGAGGGCACATTCTACATCTTATGTTCCTGAAACAAACACCCTCTTTCTTGCCACATTCCTGCAATTATGCACACTCATGAGCGTGAAAGTCAATGCATTCCGCTTCATTTGTGTGTGTATGCTGCAGATGCAAAGCGACTATTTTTGAGCCACCCTACTCTGCTGCTCAAGGTGGGCGTCAGATTTGTGTGGCTTCAACATCAAAACTAAACAAGGTCAACAAAAAGTTTCACTCACACATCTTTAGAGCTCTTCCTCAGGGGCCATGCTTTTCATATTTTTAGAACCACTTTATCCCAGCATAATAAGCTAAAATTTTCTTTTTTCTGTTGGTTGTTGGCAAATTATTTAAGTAAGACCCAATAAAATTGCCCCCAACAATCACTATATAAACATATGATATCCCCATTGTGAAGTTAGCTCAAAGACAAATATCTTACATGTATGCTGCAATGAAAAGGTGTGCATCTATCTATCTATCTATCTATCTATCTATCTATCTATCTATCTATCTATCTATCTATCTATCTATCTATCTATCTATCTATCTATCTATC